>NW_024580667.1:37233415-37501896 GCF_017639235.1 Corvus kubaryi | reverse complement strand
GGGGAAGAATGAAGAGCGGGAGGCATTTGGAGTGATGGGAGTTTTGTCTTCCCATGTTACGCATGATGGGGCCCTGCTTTCCTGGGCCAAATTGATTCCTTATTTTGCTTTGCTTGCCTGTGTGGCTTTTGTTTTTCCTATTAAACTGCCTTTATCTCAACTCATGAGTTCTCTTGCTTTTACTCTTCCTGTTCTCTCCCCAGTCTCACTGGTGGTGGAGTGAACAAGCAGCTGTGTGGGGCTTAGATGCTGCCTGGGGTTAAACCATGAGAGGAGGTTATTAAAGTATTTCTCTTGATAAAAACTGAGAATTTCAATGCACTAATCTCAATTGATAGGGCAATTATGATGTTCTGGAGAAAAGTATATGTCTCATTGTTTTCAAGAAAACATATTTGTTGATTCATAATGAAATAGAAAATAATCTGAGGGATCTGTTTAAAGTGTAGATGAAGCTTAATATGGTAATTCTACATATATATTCTGCACCCTTATGAGAGACCATGGAGGAAAACATTGCTCAGATGTAGCTCTGAGAAGGCAATTTTCAGTTTGTCCTTTTCTACATGTACTTAGAACTGGGTCAGGAAAAGAAAAAAGTATTTTGCAATTCTGTAATTTTTTGTTTGTTTGTTTCTAATGCCCTCATATGCAACTAATGGTACTGTTTACTGGTGAGTTCTAGATGCAATACAAAATTGGGCAAAGTGTCAGATAGAGGATTCAACTTCTAAGCCTGTGGAACACTCTCTTTTACCTGAAAAATCAAACCTGAGAGATATAAAAATGTGCTTTCTATATTTATGTGGCATAAAAGGACACTTTTTTCTTAGTTAACTTTCTAAAGACAATGTAGAAGCATGCTTCATAAAGAGGAAATATGATGTTGCAAGGAAAGTATTAAATATGCAGGTTCCCAGAGACTGTTTTTGCAGTAAAAGAAATATTTTATTCCGTAATAACCAGAGCCACTTGACAACATATGTACTAAAATGTGTAAAATCACAGTTTGCTATATTATCCAAAGTACTTTTTTCTCTCATCCAATGGAGATTTTTGTTAAACTCTTTTATCATATATGACATGTCTTGATTTCTTTGTGAATAATAATCTATAATCAGGAACAACACTGTTGCACAATACCTTTGGCTAACATGGATGGGATTTTATTTCTTGGCAGGCAGATGAGAAGGAGATTTTCAAAGGTAACTGATAGCAATATAAAAGTCATTTGAGAATGTGTGTATGGTTTTTAATTTCAAAATATTGTTGCAGTAACCTTAGTACTTCACAAACTTTTTGATGAAAAGTCCTAAATATCCAGAAATTAATTATACAATTAATCATAAATTTTACAAATTTTCTATTAAAAAAAATAGTTCCTCCAGCATTTTTCAGTGTGGCTATAAAGCTCCATCATCAACACTCAAATCAAAGTCCTAATCTATAACACCAGAGAGCCACTGGCTTATGTTGGGATGGTGCAAATTTGTTGATAGGAACATTTAATTTTCAATCAAGTGCTATGTGCAGACTGCTCTGCACTGCTCTACCACAGGAAAATCTAATATAAGAAAATACATTTTTAGTTCTATATTTAAACAGTATTGACAGTGAGATGTACTTACAAGCAATGAGGTAGACTTTTAACCTATCATAATACATATTATTTCAAAACAGGGCTTAGAAAGGTAGTTGTACATGGGGCTGTCTTTTTCTGTATAATATTGTCAGTAAACATCTGTAATTTACTATGTTTTTCTATAAAAGAAGGTGAAGTCATTAAGCTTTTAAAAGTAAAATAAAATAAAATACAATAAAATATTTAATGGGAAAAAAATGGCCATGTACCAATAAATTAAAAAATATAAATAATTTAAAATTGTTCTCAAAAGTTGCTTTAAGTTACACTGCAACTCTTATTTTTGATTTTGGTAGTTAGTGCCAATGTACCATTGACTTTAATGGAGGCAAAGTTGGCTTCACATCTGTTAAAAAAATGCAAGTTAAATAAATTAAACAATATCAAGAAGAGATCTGACTTGGGAATAGTGTTGTACCAAGCAGAAGAACTTTTCCTGTGGAAAAAAAAAGAAAACCAAGGCAAACCCAAAAACTTTGGGATTTATGTAGTATCAGAGAGGCAACCTGTGAAATGATCTTAACTGACTTATTTAAATTTTTAACTTAACAAAATAAATTTAAAAAATTTATTTATAGTGAAACTTAAGCCAGATGAGTGAAGACAAAATATTATTCTCAATTTTTTTACGACTATCTAAATAGAATTTCACATGGGTCTCGAGGAGTTTTTTACATTTCCATTGGATTAGCACACAGTAACTAGCATCTACCTTAAATTTATTTATTTGGGAGGAATGATACTTTAGCATTTTTCCCTTGTGTCTTGCTTTCTTTTCAGCATTTTCAATTATACAATTTATCCTATATTGTCAAATCAGTGAGTACATCCTTCAAGACCAAAACTTAAACATGTCAGTAGAGTGCTATTTATTGCCACAAATACATTTGCCTTATGGTGTTGTCTCTTCGCTTTTTTATCATCTACTGAATAAACAGGTTTTTGGTCCTTACTGTTTCTTTCTGTACTCTTAGATGACGAGCCAGCTACGCACCACTGTGCCTAGGAAATGCCAACAGTGAAATGTACCACTGATAGAACTTTCTGTTCTGCTGAGAATATCCAGGTTTGCATGTGAACAGTTATGAACTGAAAGAAGAACATATCTAGGTTTCTCTCAGCTGCCAGTACTTTGCATTTGTAGAGCAAATTTGCTCACATTAAATTTTGACATTTGTAATTCTGTATTCTTACCATGCCAATGTAAATAAACACATGAACAATCACCTAATTCCTGAGAAAGAGCAAGGTCTCAAAAAATAAATTTACTTATTCCTGTATAACTCTAACAGCAAGTTTCGACTTTTCTGCTAAGCTTTATATCAGGTTAACACATGTAACTTACAGGGAGAAATACGTGAAATGAAAAGTGTTATGTAACTTTGAGGTTTTTTTTTTACAGAATTGGTTGTCAAAATGACAACACAAATGATTTTTTCTCGGTAGTGACTGAGACATAATTTAGTAGTTGGACAGTAACTGGTGATCTAGCAGGATTCCTAATCCAGGATAGGAACGTCAAGGAAGCTTTGGGAACTTCTTAAACTGGATGGGGTTCCCCAGAGTACTCTTGCACTTCACTTGGGCAGATGTTCTTCTCTTCTTCTAACTAGCAGGAGTTGCATGTGTTTGAGTGTTTGTTGAGAGTGTTCACAGAGAAAAAAATGTACTCAAGTACTTCATGAATTGTATAGGCTCACAAGCCATCATGAAATGAAACCATCATCTCCTCAAGTGCTATATATTCAAGCCGAGCGCAATATAAGTTTCTTTTTAGATATGTTTTAAAAGAAGCAGAGCAAACAGTCCCTCATTAGCTTCCTTGTTGATAGCATGTTTTGCATATTTAAATTTCAATTTTAGTATATTTAGATGCTCTTTTTTTTTTCCCTACCATTTCTTTCTTCCTGAATGTTTCTCAAAATCCTCCTTTTAGTGAAGGAATTTGCAGTAAATATGAAGTAAGTAGACTTTATTGTAACGCATTTAAGTGCCTGAAGGAAATTATATTGAAAAATTATGTGGGTTTTATTTTTTATTTTACAATTAAAAATTACTTAAATACCCATTTTAATACACTGCAAACTGAAAATACCTTCAACTTTCTAATTTTTTTTTAAACTAACTTTGGACCAGTATTGGCCTGTACTTTCTTGCACTTCTGTTCTTGACAAAAATGCTTTGATATGAATCTTTGCACTTGGCTCTATGAAAATGCAAGTCCTCATAGATACAAGTTTCTCATTTAAAACTCTGTTTCCAAAAAAACCCCAACTAATCTTTTATCTACACACTTCTGAGATTTACTAAGTCATCCAGATCCTCTAATGTGGAGTGAATACAATACTTTCTTATAAAGGTAGACAATTTGTGAAAACTTCTTTGCAAGTATGATGCACTCTTGTTTCAAGGACAGTGAGATAACACGAAAACAATAAAATAATTTTTAACATCAAAACAAGTTTCTGAATATTTATAAGACACGTAACATGGATAGAGGTGAGCCCAGTAGACAACCACTTTAATAGATAGCTCATTTTAGTCAGATGTAAAAAAGTTGAAAAAGAATTGAAAATGGTCAGATCTCCCTGTTATTTAAAGGTATTGCTTAAAGTGAATTGCAGACCAATCCCAAGTGAATATACAAACTGTTGGATATTTTCCGAAAGGAAAATGGAAACAGCACTGAGTCAGAAAGGCAGCTTTTCTAAGGTGGCATAAGAAGTAAACTGTATATGGAAAGTATTTGTGCAGAAGATGTTTCATAAAGTTGCAGATCTTGAAAACTGGTAAGATAAAAAGGTTTTCAGTCTTTCAGGTCTTCTGGTTTTGAAGTGAGTCCTGCCAATCTTTGCATCTGAAGTCTGTTCTACAGAATTGTACTGAACAGAAGATATAGACCAGAAAACTCTTTTCTTTCTATTTGCGTTAAATATTACTCAGTAAAATAATTTAGTGTACTGAGAAGAAAAATACCTCTTTATTTTCTCTCATCAATCCTTGGTGAAACTTAAAAGCATTTTAATTTAGTTTGTGAGTGAAGCATCCTAGGCAACATTGTTCCCTGAAGGTTTTTGCAACAACATAATACTGAAACCAGGATAACAGCATGTAAATCTTTTCATCTTAAGACACTGTCCTTACCATGGATTGATTAAAATTCCTGTCTTTATTTTAATTTCTTAGAGGCATAAGATTATGATAATGGAAAAGCATTTTTAGTTTGCAGCAGTACTTAAGTGTATTATTTTTAAATACTGTATGATGAACTGTAGTGTTTTTACCCACAGCTTTTATGAAGACCTAGTTGCTTCAACTGTAATTTAACAGCTCAGTTGCTTGAGGGGTGTGTGGAGACATATTTTTTTTCAAGTGTCTTTCTAAAATTGAGCTTTAATTCATATTTTTAAAGTTTCGGCTTGCTACCCTTAGGTAACTTACAATTTTAAAACACTAATTGTCCTTGAACTTAGCCCATGTAGCAGATTTCTGTGAGACTGAATAGTCAGTTTTGAAGATTGAAGGCATATGGAAGATTGAAGGCATATGTACGTAGGACAATATGAATAAGGAAGACTGTATATGAAGACTTTATAGTATATTTGAGGTTGTATGTATTTGTTTTTGTTATTGTGGTACACTGACAAATACCAATACAGATATAAGTGCAACTTAAGGCACAAGCATCAGTTAGTAAAGTCAAAATATCTGAATGAGATTGTTTAAATGAATTATAGAAATCTGGGATGCTACAGATTACATCTAGAAAAATATCCCCACACTTTTTACTTTTCATTGTTTCAAAAAAAAGGCTAAATTTTGTTTGAGGAGTTATCTGCTAGCTCTTCTTCAATGATTTCACTTCTCTTTTTCACACTCCATATGTCTGGTTTGTCACCCGTATGCAGCTATACAAGCTTGCTGTTATCCTGTTTTGGCTGGGTTTTGGCATGAAAAAAAAATGCTAATTGACATAACCTCTTCAAATTTGCTGTAGAAGCAAGGGTTCTGTGGAAAAATCCCAGTGTGTTGCATTCACAGCAAAGCTGTGCAATGCTGGGCAAAATCTTGAAAGCGTAGCTACCAGCTACAGTGTGTTTTTGGGTGTGGGTGTGGGTGTTACAGAGTGAACCTGCAGGAGGGACAACTGTCGCTTCCTGGAGATCTCCAACCGTAAAAAGCTTCTTTAAGATCCAAACCATTCAGCCGTACACTGGATCGTAGTTTCTTAAGAACCAGGTCTGAATCAGGAAGATGTGGAAGACCTGGAGAGGTTTTCTGCTTGCCTGCCTGGCTTAACGAGAAAACTGCTAACCAGAGGGGCTGATCTGTACCCCCAAAGTATGTGGCATAGTCAAGCTCATACTTACATTACCTCTTTTGGAGCAGAAGCTGCCTACTTGATCCCACACTTCATATTCCTTAACCTTCATTCTCCTGTGGTCCTGTACTAGGGTAACGCTGTGGCATAACTGGTGCTTTTTTTCAGGTGACATTATTTCCTTTCAAAGTATCTGAAATAATGTGAGGTTTTGTTCTGTCTAAATAATTAGTGTGATTTGCTTTTATATTCTGTTTTAGTTGAGAGCTTATGAAAACTAAAAAAGCAATGATATGGTTCTTTCTGGACAAATGTTACATTATTTATACCCTCATTATTAATACACTTTGAATGTCTCTCTCTTTTCATTTCCCTTTCTTTCAGTCCCCATTTCCTTCTCGTATTTCAAAAGCACTAGATCTTTGTTTGACAATTTAATTACACCATCCAAAATCAAACTGAGACAATCTAAGGGTTGCAGTCCAATCCTGGGTCACAAATGAGCCTCATAGTTATGGAAACTTATGCATTGAGTAAGTGGATAAGTAAAGAAAGTATGACAAGTTTGACTGCATTTTTGTTTTGAGGATTGTGGGGTCATTCAAGCTTGGAAAAGGGCAATTTAGGCATATCAGAACTGAAGATTATATTATCTTGACTCTGTGAAAAAAAATGTTTGAACTTTGTTCAGTTCTGAGCAGCAGAAATAAAGTGCAAAAATGATCATGCCATGCTACAGGAACATTTAATAAAGTAAGATGTAGTCACTCAGGGATGTCATGATTCCGTTGTATTTCTTTGATCCATCCCACTTTCACGAGTGTGGATGTCGTTCCCTGTAGTACTTCTACTTTTATCTAATTAATCTGTTCTGATGATACATCCCCTTGTAAAGGAAATTCTGCAACATTCAGAGACCTGATTTGCTCATAAAATAACTGACACAATTTCAGTTTGATCATTTTGTATTTTGAGTGTATCTTGTCAAACAAGTCTTAGATGCCGTCTCGACTCTGAATGATGCATCAAATTAGCATTAAATCACTGCCTGCTGCTTCTCTTTGCAGTCTGTACTCACAGATCTGCAGCTTGACATGAAGTATGCAGCATCTACCTTTAAAAATGCAGGGAGCTCAGTTCATACCTTCACTCTGGAATTCATTCCTGAAGAGACAGATTGGTTAAAGCTTTAAACCTATTTTTGTATTACTTACTTCATCTTCATAGGTCTAATATATTGCAAATCAACTTAGAATTATTGTGGGACCTTGTAAGATTCTGTCACTAGCATATGTGCCTAATTCTTTATTATTATATGATTACCATTTTTTAAAATCTTTTAAACACAATTTTATGTTAGTAGCAACAATAATAATAGTTTCAGATTGTTATAGGAACTTCAGCAGGAAGCTGATCACACAGGATTTCCAGTTTCTTGCTCTGGAAGTTTGTCTTAAGTATCACTTGAATAAAGATGACAGTGAAGGTACTTAATTTGCTTTTTTCTTAGATATCTTATATATTGATACCTTAAGGTTGTCTCAGCTGAATTTACCATCTGATTATGAGTAAGTAGTCTCACATTTATAGGTTATAATAAGGAAAGGTTGAATCAAGGACTATAATCATTTGATACATGAATCATACTACTTCATTGTGTACCAAATGCAACTTTAACTATAAGCCAGCATGTTTGATTCATTTTAGATCCTGTTTGTTCAAATCACGAGTGTGGAGCTCATGATCATCCCCAAATCGTCCTGTATTTTTGGAGCTGTATAAAAGGAAAATAAATAATTCATTAATCAATAACTGATCAGTAATAATTCAGTTATAAATTTAAACCCCAAATATCAATAAAAAATATGTTCTCCAGCAGCTTATCCTAATGAATTTTAATGCTGACAGTTTTTATGGATGAGGGACTTCAGGTGTGTAAGTCATCACAGAGTTTGGTGGTACTTTCAGATGTAGAAGTAATTGCTGAATTTATCACTGTCATCATCATCATCATCATCATTTAAGAGTTTATGTTGGATGTTGTGGGTAACTTTCATTTTTTAGGAAGTAATGTTATCTTGTGGTAGTTACTTTATGAGTTGTCAGATAATAGTGAATTATTAAATGACAGCAAGGGGTAGCCTAGATGGCTGTTTTGTGACTTGTTTTTAATTAGCTTTTGTGTAGTTTTAGAACTTGGTCTGAGACTATCCAGCATTAATATTTTATGATAACCTCATTAAGATAGAATTTAACTTTTGTGTTGTGTTTGCATGGCCAGGTTTTGGTAGCAGGGATGCTACAGGGGTGGCTTCTGTGAGAAGCTGCCAGAAGCTTCTCCCATGTCTGGCAGACCCAATGCCAGCTGGCTCCAAGACAGATGTGCCGCTGGCCAAGGCTGGGCCAATCAGGAATGGTGGTAGTACCTCTGTGGTAACATGTTAAGGAAGGGGGAAAAAAGTTACTGTGCAGATGTAATCGAGCCAGAGAAGAGTCGAGGAAGAGAGAGAACATGTGAGAGGAACAGCTCTGCAGACACCAAGGTCAGTGCAGAAGAAGGGGCAGGAGGTGCTCCAGGTGCCAGAGCTGAGATTCCCCTGCAGCCCGTGGTACAGACCATGGTGAAGAAGCTGTGTCTCTGCAGCCCATGGAGGTCCAGGGGGATACAGAGATCCACCTCTCACCCGTGGAGGAGACTCACACTGGATGCCTAAAAGATGCCCATTGCTGCCCAAAAGAGGGTTGTGAACCTGTGGAAGACCTGCACTGGAGCAGGGTCCTGGCAGGGATCTCCGGACCCATCTCGTTGCACTGCTGGGGGGAGGAGGTAGAGCTGGGAAGGAGGGAGAGGTTAGGGGAAGGTGGTTTTAAGATATATTTTACTTCTCATTAACCTGCTCTGATTTTGTTAGCAATAAATTCAGTTAACATCCCCAAGCTGAGTCTGTTTTGCCCATCCTGGCAATCAGTGAGTCCTGTCCTTAACTCATAAACTCTCCCTGTCTGCTTGGGGAGAGGAGTGATAGAGCAGCTTTGGTGTGTGTCTGTCATCCAGCCAGTGTCAACCCACCACAGCTCTTGATACTTTGCAACCATATTGTGAGGAGGGCTAAATCTATTTAAACGTGCCATATTGTTTTTAAAAAGCATTCTGTTCTGTGGAAGGGGATTTAGAATGTTCCTAAAGTGATATTAAAAGAATGCAAGTAGTAATCTGATTCTCCCTTTAGGACATTAATCTTTTAACAGTAGTATCAGCTAAGATTGGCATTGATAATTCAATCACTCAAGTAGTTGAATTTGCATTTGGCAGAAAATGGTTGGAAACATCTGCAACAAGTGCTCAAAACTACTGTTGCAGTTCAGCAACTGCTGTCGCTGAATGGATGTAGAAAATACCCATAAACTTTAAGAGAATATTCATTAAACACAGTACTCATTAGGCAATTTGTGAACTGCACCACATTAATTACACTGCTTAGAAATCACCTTGAAATAGGGACATTTTTTCTTAGAAAATAGTACACAAGAAAAAATTTTAACAGAATGCTTTGATATTTTCTGTTTAATCAAGATGTGAAAGATTTGCTTTTCCCTTTTTGCACATAGCTTTTAGTGAAGTTAATAGCACCTGCATTATATTGTTCCTCATTATAAACCTATAAATCTCCTTCAGAAACATAAAATGCTGTGAAAGCTGTCAACCGGTAGTATATTGTATTTATTAGGGTCATGAATCCCTAATTTGTAATTTAGAAAAGTGCCAGCTCAGTGAAGAGGTTATTTACTGGCAGGTGTGTATATTTTGTATATGACTTTTTCATAAACCATTCTGACTTGTTTGCTGATGACTTCTTTTGCAGAATGTGATTTGTTGCGTTATCTCATAAACCCTCTGTAAGAAGACCAATCTTGATACTTTTTGTTGCAGAAGCAGCCAAACCACTCCAGTTTTTCTGAGTATGGCTTTCAACAGTTTCACAAGAAGAAAAAAAATTTTTTTTCATTCTGTGCTTTTAATTTCATGCACAGTGTTGTGCAAATGCTCATAATTTGTCCATACCATTTCCACTTTGATTGTGTAAATCACCACCTCAGAGCAAAGTTCCATCTCCTGGTTCTCCTTATTGCTCATGAATCAAACCAGGAAAGAGAGAGGCTTTGCAGGTTGACACTCAAGAATTGTGACACAGTTGTGCAGTAACTTAAAACACATGTAGAAATGACAGTGAGTGGAGATCTTCTTTTAGATGCTTTGCACATTTTACCACATAGCTTTTTTTTTTTTTTTTCTCCTTGGTAATTGCAGACATTACCTTTACTTGCCGACAGTTACTCTGGGAAGGCTGGGAAAGAGAATTTAATGCTTTTCCACGTATAGTTTACTAGATGTATCCCTTAACTGAAACTTGTCAGTCATCTTTTATAACTCCATTTGTGATATACAAGGAAAATAAAATATATATTACTTACTTTTGATAATCAATAAAGACAGTGATAAGGAGAAGGATAATGTGAATTTTATTATGACATTTTCTATTTTAAATAATTGTAAGGACAGTAAAAGTCAATACTATTGCTGAAAATGTCGACTTTATAGACTTTAGAAATTACTAGTAACTAATATTTAAAGAAAAGTGTATTGACTAGAACTATTTTCTTCTTTACAAGGATTTTTGCCAAGGTGAAAAAAAGCAAAATATTCCGGGCCCAAGATTTTAGGCATACATTAGTCCAACAGAGCACCAGAAAGTGCTGTAATATACTTACTACTGCTGCTGTTGAGCCCAGGGTTGAAATATAGTTCATAGTTTATAGAAAAAAAAATCCCAAAATATTATTCTTTCCTAAGTATACATAATTCATATTGGAATTATGTGCATGTTGACTTACCTTTTATTTTACAAATTTATTCTTGCTGTTTGCAGAGATTTCTATAGATAATCACAGTTACTCCCCATTATGGGTGTAAATGAGCACCACTTTTGCTCAGATGGCACTTCTCCATCGGGTCAGAGGGAGCAGCACAACCACAGAGTCCCTTGGCAGGGCCACTGGGCTCTCTCCAAGGAGGAGGAGAGGGGAGGGAGGGAGTAAAGGAAGGCACATTCAAACTGTTTCACCCAAGGCACCCAGGGAAGGCAATAGTCCATTCCATAGGGAATGAGAAATGCTTACATTTATACCTTCATAGATAATAATAAAACCCGGAAGCATCATATCTACATCTGCAGTGCTGGCTTGCATGGTTTTATGAATTTTATAGTTGTTTTTTAGCAGTTTTTGGGATAAGGTAAGCAGTTGTTTGAGGTTCATACAGACATGCCCAGAGACTTCCTTACATTTTTGCCTGTCATTACTGTGATACCTTAATTTGGCTCAATCCGTGCAGCAGAGGCCAGGGAATGCTTTATTCTGAGTAGTTTCTAAGAAAAGGAACCAAGACAGGAATGTACTCAAGGTGATCTGAATATAGACAGATGCCTTAGAGTCTTGTTTATACTAAAGGCAGAAAGCACAAATTATTTTGACATACTCTTTGCCAACTTTCTGGCTCAATCTGATCTAGCTCTGCAAAGAGTTTTCTCCACGAGACAAGTACTCACTTTGGATAGTATCTGTCCATGTTATGTCAGCCAAAGTACTCAGAATAAATAGTACCAAAGAGTGCCTAGTATTCTTTATAGGAAATAGCCCATTTAATCATAATGAGGAAGAATTATTAAGCTTCTTCAAGGAAAATATGGTACCTATCAAACCCTGAAGATGATGCTCTTTCAATAAATAATTTTTTTTAAAAAGTCTGGTCATTTTTTCAGGAGGTTTTTTTTAAATTGTGGCTTGTAAAATAAATACAAATTAATGGGAGGTTGGTCACTGCTGTAAGCTGCCTGTAAAAAGCTGTGATTGTACTGGGAAATGGGCCCAAAAAAAGCTATATTAAGAAGGTAAAAGTAATTCTCTAAAGGACTGATAGAACAAGTATAGCTTATTACTTTATTCTTCTATGTTTAAATGCTTTGATTAAGTCTATAAAAGTATGCAGAAGCCTTTTAATTTACACAGTCAAAAATGTCCATTCAAAAATGTGATTACATAAGAGAAGACTTCAGACACAGATACAGATTTCCTTTCAAGCTGATCTTTAATTATAAAGGTCAAACCTTAAACATTAAAACATCTGAAGAGCAAGAAACATTCAGTTATTGATTTTGAAGACCCTGACCCTTACCAAGTATCACAGCCCATAGAGGGTGTTGACGAAAGTACAATAATAAAAAAGCTAAAAAGAAATTGTTCAGACTCGTTTTGTGTCTAAATGCAGAAAAAAATCCAAACCAAAACCAAAAGTCCCACATGAGCAAAAAACAAAAAAGCTGCTTCTGTAGGGCTGATGATAGATAGATCTCAAACACTACTGGGAATAGTGGAAAAGCGAAATTGTTGTGGCTAAGCTACTATCCTCTGAAAAGCTTTCTTTTTCCTTTTGGCAGTGATTACTGTGGCTGGATGATATTATGGAAGCATACTTTCTGTTAATTAGAGTGAACTAAACGTTTTTTCAGAGTAAAAGGTGTACTGTTGGAAAATATTGATTAAAAAACCACCATGACACTGTAAGCAGGTTTTTCTATTACACTGCAGGACTGCCTGCATTCCCAAGCTTGTGGCATCAGCAGTGCAGGACGCACCTGCCCTGCATCCTCCTTCAAGCTGGGAAACCACTTAAAGTCAAGGACGATGTCATGCCTGCTCTGCCAGTACCTCTGAAGTACCCTTCTCTAATTCATTGCTAGAATTACAGAATCATCATGTTGGAAAAGACCATGAAGAGGGACCAACTGATAACTCAGCACTGCCAAGCCCACCACTAAGCCACGTCTCTAAGAGCCACATCTGCACATCTTTTAAATATCCCAGGGATGGCGACTCTAGCATTTCCCTGGGCAGTCTGGAAACACGGCTTGACAACCCTTTCCATGAAGAAATTTTTCCTAATATCCAGTCTAAAGTTACTGTGGCACAACTCGAGGCCATTTCCTCTTGTCCTGTCACTTGCTACCTGGGAGAAGACACCAATCTCCACCTTTTTACACCCTTCCTTCAGGTGGTTGTAGAGAGTCATAAGGTCTCCCGTGAGCTTCTTTTTTTCCAGGCTAAACAACCCCAGCTCCCTCAGCTGCTCCTTACAGGACTTGTGCTCCAGACCCTTCATCAGCGCTGTTGCCCTTCTCTGGACACTCTCCAGCACCTCAATGCCTTTCTTGCAGTGAGGGGCCCAAAACTGAACACAGAACCTGAAGTGAGGTCTCACCAGTGCTGAGTACAGGGAGACAAGCATTGCCTTGGTCCTGCTGGCCACACTGTTACTGATACAGGCCAGGATGCCACTGGCCTTCTTGGCCACCTGGCCACACACTGGCTCATGTTCATCCAACTGTCGACCAGCACCCACAGGTCCTTTTCCAATGGGCAGCTCTTTGGCCACTCTTCCCCCAGCCTGTAGCAATGAGTGAGGTTTTTGGGACCCAAGTGCAGGACCCAGCAGTTGGTCCTGTTGAACCCTCATACCTTTGACCCCAGCCTATCGATCCAGCCTGTCCAGATCCCAGTCCAGAGCAGAGAGATCCTAAAGCCAAGCAAAGCAACAAATCCTTCCAGTCAGGACCTTTGTTTGAATATGGGCTAAGAAATAAGCTGAAGCCCTCACCCAAAATTTTGAGGTCCCACCCTGTCTCTTTTTCCTTCCTTCAACTAGTTTGCTCACAGATTCATTGCCTAAAAGGGGATTTCCCTGTGAAACATGGGTGCAAGCTCCTCTCACCATATGTATCAGTTGCTAACTCCTTTATGTGGAGGGACTTAGCTATAGCCTTTGGATACACATGGAAAGGGACAGAAACTTGAGAACTTGACCTGAACCAGTAGCTAAGAGAACTTCTACCTCCTGTAATGTGGAAACTTTAGAGGTTATCAAAATTGGCAAGCTCTGAGAAAGCACTGAGCCTGTAACAGGAAAAAAAGCATCTAGTCTGTGCTCAGGAACCCTTCAAAACTTTCCAACTTCTGCTGAAGAGTGACAGCACTGTTTTCTGAATGACCTTCAGTCCCACCCCCCCACAGGCAGCTTTAGGCACACACACCAGCTGCCTCCCTCTTCAGAGGATGCCCATGAGTCCAGCTTGTCTCAAAGCTGGGAGGACCTGGACACCCTAGGCCAGGCTCTACAAGTTGTGACGGCTGATTATTGAAACTGAGAATCTGAAAGCAGTAATGAACAGGATTTCAAGAATGTCAGTCCTCGCTGCTGAACCCTGAGATCACTAAGGAAATACAATTTATTGAAAATGTTTCAGAATTTCTTGCATATCCATCAAAAGCTTGCCTATCCTTGGTTTTAATAATACAGGATTTCTGTTTGCATGATATAGTTGACAATATCCACAGAGAAACCTTTTTTTCATATTGATAATTAGAAGATTTGTAGTTCAGGGTATTTTTATACATACTTTAACACATGGGTATTTTCCGTTTGTGAAGTTATGTCTCATAAGTGAATCAAAACAGTCTAAAAGTAGTCAGTCAATAGAAAAAAAAAATTGCATGAGAGGACTTTCCTCTGGCACATTCTCAGGGGATATCTGTACTCTGCTTCTTCCTCCTGGGTCAGCTGGTATCGCCTGTTACTGAAGAAGAGTCATTTCAGCAGTGTTGATTCATCAGAGTGGGCAGAAAAAGGTCTGAGTTCCTTACTTGCATACAATTTACTGTGGGAAGTCATAGAACATTCTCTTCTGCACCTTTAGGAAAGACCTAAATACTTGTTTCTGTAGTTCTGAGACTCTCTCACCTGAGGAAGATGCCACTTGCAGAAAAAGGCACCCACTAGTGTGGTATCTTCTTCCACTTGGCTGATCAAGAGCAGCTGGGGAAGTTTTTCCGCGACCCCTGGGAGTCAAGGCTCCCCGAGTCACAGCAGAGCATGTCCAACTACAGCCAGTGAGCTATGAGGCTAAGCAATAGATTGATTACCATCAGTGATAAGTCACCTGATAATTCTCAGGTGTTCATACAGTCATCATTTAGGTCGGGAATGAGCTGATTTTCCTTGTTGCTTCATTGCCACACTCCAGTTTGTCACGTTTTTTTCCTGTAGGGTTTTATACCTTCCCATGTCAGTAGTTCTCTTCTTGAATCTCCCACAGTTCTGTCTGTGCTTTGCTTCCAGCACCTTATTTGGATTTAGCGTGGACTTTCTCACATTGTAGCAGCAACTGGATCTGCAGAACCAAGCCCGAGACAAAAAAACTTGGCTCGCAGACCACAGAACTCCTGCATGGGGGTAACAGGACATTATTTTTTGCAGCATTTGGCCTCTCTTGCATTGAGTGATTTCTCTGGGCTTTACACTTGTTGACGTATTCTTAGCATGTTTCTCTGGGGAAAAAAAAAAAAAATGTTTTCCTCCTCCCTTATAAAGTCAAAGATACACAAACTTGGAGAAAGTGCTTAGCTTTTTGCCTTACAACTTGTGTCACAGTAAGGTTAATACTTAGGAGCTGGCAGAGGCATTTTGCTTTTCACAGTGGTTGGTTCCAAACAGAAATTAAAGGACAAGTGCCAGCATTTCTGGCCTTGAAATTTCATGGGTAGACCTTGAGTCAGTATGAGAATATGATTCTCAGATCTTTATAAATTGTAGCCTCCCTTTTTGTACTCCCTTTTTCCTGAAGGAACTAAGAAAGAGATTAGGCTGAAAAATATTTCAATAAAGAGTTTATGGCAGTAGCACCAAAGTCTTACCACTGACGTATCCATTACAGCCTATGAACTTACGACCAACTCAACATTTATCATGTTTGTCTTTGTGAGCTGTTTCTGTGACTGGCATTGCAGGAAAGCATGCTATTATTAATCAGAAGACAGAAATGTAGATTAATCTGTTTAATGGTAGCACAAAAAGGTTTTCTTGGGCTGATTGAAGCCATGTGAATAAGAGGAGAGCATTTTGAGTAATGAGTCTTAAATGACTCTTAAACAGTTGTTAAGTTTCGTATTTCAGAAACATGGATTTTATGCATGACAGTACAGTGATTAGCAAGGGATCTGCGCAGCTTTAAAATACACTTGACAGTGCAACCAAACGGCATGACTCTATCTCATTCAGCTTTAACCTTTGATGTATGTATATTAGTAATGGTATAACTATCTTAAGGACTGGTTTGGGCACTACAGCATACCCAGTTAGTCCCAGGAAACTAAATCCACCACTCTCTCCTACTGCAACATTCAGTGGGTATATCAGAAGTATTTCTGTGGGTGTATGACCTAAGTGGTGTAAATCTGTCTCTGATATGCCATGTGCTGCAATCACATCTTTGGATTTCTGTTTTACTTGAATTGAAGAATGCTGATTAGAATCTTTATAAATACATGAATGTGTACAATCTCATCCTGCTATCTTAATCATAAAATTGTTCTGAGGGTGGATTAAATTTAAAGCCTGCCTTGCATTGTGTTTTATGGTCATGGTAAAGCAATGTGCTGCTTGTATTCTACTTCTCACTATAATGCTATATAAGATATTTCTGCTATTATAGTAGGGGACATAATAAACAGCAAAAATCAATTGAGGGGGAGGGGACGTTGGCTGCTTGTTCCCAGGTGGGAGCATGCTTTGAAATCAGAAAATTGCAGCCATGTAGCCAGTGAGATGATGAAACTATCAGTTCTGAATCACAGCCTTGCCGTTTGCTTTCCACAAGGCACTGAGCATAAAGCCAGTAATACACTCTCCAAGAGGTAACTAAAGATTCTTCTCACAAACTGTGCTATCAAAAAACAATTTGTCTGACTGTGTATGCTTGGAAAATAAAATGATCCTGAGCATTGGAGTAGTGGTACTGCTTCTAGTAGTTTAGTTAGGAATACTCAAGGGACTTCAGTTCTTTCTTTAGCATCTGTTATAGTCCTAGTCTGAACAAGTTTGCCTTGGCCTTGGCTTCGGTAACTTATTACTGAAATCTTCCCAAGGACAACAGGGTCAGGGCTTCTTGTAAATGAAGGTTCCCTGTGGGACCTGTAATGAAGAGACTGTTAACTAATTATCAGTCCGTTTGGAATGCATTCATTTTTTAATTGACCTCAAAGAATTCAAGGAACAAAAGGAATCTGAGCAAAAATGATTTGAGTCGAGGCAAACAAATGAGTCAGTTTCTTTCTTGGGGTAGTTGCACAGATTTATTGGAGTCCACCAGACACAAAAGGTTTTCAGGTTCAATATTCCTTTGATTAAAATTAGGAGAGCTATGTCTGATGGCACGATCTGTGTGTTACAGACAGGTTTCCCTCCCTTCCTCCAGCTGTCATTTTCTGTGCAAATATTGCTCCTGTCATTGCTTGTCAGGCCAATATTACAATGGAATTAATTTAAAACATCATCTGTTTCCTTTTAGTTTGAGTAGGAAAGTTCAATCTGTGACTTGAATGTCAGGTGCAGTTTTGCAGGGCTGTTATACCCCACAGAGATGATAATTACAAAGTCAGAAGGAGCCTTAGGACTTTTGGGTTAGAGAACAGGGTTTTGTCCAACAAAATGATATTTTAATTTTCACTATTTGAATATTGCCTGAAATGCTAAAACTCATGTTTCTAATTTATTTTTAACTGCTAAATAAGTTAATGGAGAAAACATGATAATGGTGCTTGGGCTTTTTTTAAAATTAAAGATGATTGTTAGTCAAATTCTTCTACAGCATTGTTTTCTCTTAGAAGTTGTGTGACAGAATGGTGTAAGTGTATTGGAGAATAATAGTTTTCTCTAATAGAAAATTAATAATGTGATCATTAAGAGTTTCCCATGCTCCTGATTTCACCAGAGAACTTAAATTGGAAACTTCAAAAACTTCAATGATATTCAGAAATATCATCACTGATACTGAAAATGATCCAAATCTCAGAACAGTGGGCAAGGGTTAAAGTTCAATGAAGTTTTTCTTTTAACTCTATTCATCACGGTTTTTAAATAATCTTTTAAAATAACAGAAAATACAGATAATTGGGTCTAAAATGTTAGTTTAGAAACAAAAGTCAAGTGGTTCCAGTCCTTTATAATTATGAGAGGTAGGAAGTTGTGAAGTACTTTGAAAGGAATGCTGACAGATCATCTGGTCTCAGGCACTGTGGGAAAGGGAGCCCAGATGGGGTTAACTTACACTCTGCCCAGTCAAATCTTGAAAACCCCCAGCAATGAGGCATCCACCATGTCCCTGGGGAGGTTGTTCCAGTGACTGATTGTTCTCACTTTAAGAAATTTCTTCCTTATGCCGAGATGAAACTTCTACTCGTCCAGTTTGTATTTTTTGCCCCTTTTCTTGTCCATGTGGCTCCTTGTGAAGAGAGAGCCTTTAAGTACTTTAATATTGTGATTGGTTCCCTCCTGAGCCTTGTCTTTTTCCAGGGGAAAAAACCTGACTCTCTCAATTTTTTCTTACATGGCATGTTCTCCAGTCTTTTGAGCATCGTCATGATGCTCCTTTGGACCCTCTCCACTCTGTCTGAAGCTTCCTTGAATTGTGGGGACCAGAATGGAGCACAGTGCTGCAGGTGCAGCCTGACAAGCACAGAGTATAGTGGGATGATCATGTCTGTACCTCTGCTAGTAATGCCCCTGGGAATGCAACCCATATCAGATTTAGTTCTGCTGCTTCAGGGTACTGTTGACTCATGTTGGCTTGGTGTCCACCAGGAGCCCCCATCCTTTTCAGCAAGGCAGCTCCCCAGCCACACAGGGGTCAACATGTACTGGGCTCTTTGGCTATTCTGTTCCAGGTGCAGGACTTGATACTTGTCTTTGTTAAAGTTCATACTGTTAATAAATTCCACTCCTTTCTCCACAAGTGGCTGAATATGAGTAGGTCTGAAGCAAGTATTTCTAATTTTAAAGAGCACAGCAAATGAAAAAGCCAAATCACATTAACCTAACCTGCAAGATGAAGAATGCAGAGCTATCTTCCCTTCTTTTAGGCTCTGTTGATGTATACAAGGTAATCAAGTTTGAATGCACATCTTTAATTTACCCCTTGTATTAATTAATTTTTATTCATTGCTGGATTTGTGAAGCAGGGTGGTGACTGTGTTTCTATTTTCCCCAGTCATACAGTTAGCCCTATCATTCTGTGAACAGAACAATATCAGGGTTTTAAATTTGTGATTGGGATAGAAACTATAAAATTTTGACTGCCTGAGAAAGAATTGCTTCCAAAATTGCTAAACTTGCAACATGGCCCATAAAAAATTCTGCCTGATGTTAAATATGTTATGTGATAATATTTCCATTTCTAATAATGTAACCAATGCTTGCATCAGGTATTCAGGAAATCTGGCGGTTAAATTGTTAAGGGTAATGTTATATTCCGTAGGGTTTTCCGATCCTTTACACTGTATCTCCTGCAGGTAGTTACCATGCTCAGATCAGTTCAGGCATTTTGATACACAGTAAAAGCATTTATTCAGCTTGAGAGCTGTAAGTTGTGATTTTTTAAAGACTTATGAGTTTTGTAGCATGTTTTAAGGACACCAAACAGCAATACATCTGAATATAAAACAAGTGCTTTATAAATTGCTTTATCACACTTCAAAGCAGCATGCTAGCAGGATTGCCAAATTCAACTGCAAAACTTGCCAATTTGGATCATGTGAAGGCAGGTGTGAGATTACAGCTGTAATAAAACTGGAATTGAATACTGGTAGCTGAATTTGTAGTAGGCAATTGATTTGATTTATATAACATAAGCCACATGAGGAGAGATATGTAGGTCAGCATCTTCAGCTGGAAGTGGTGGTTAGAAGAGTTGTGGTAGGTCACTGGGAATATTGAGTTAATACCTGTTCAGCCGGGCAGAATGCTGGTGCAGTGTAACTACACTCATGTCCAACTTGTTTGGGGAGACACCATTTGCAACAAGAAAAAACTAGTCAGTTATAACCAATGCACTTGTGCTGTAAAAATCGTTGCTAAAATTAGCGTAAGAACCTAGACCATATGGAGTTTCCCAGGGCAAGAACTGGTACATTAGTTATGAGCACATTTTGCAAAATACTTGAGGTGTGTAAATACACAAATTAGTGATTAAACTCTTTCTATGGTAATGGAACAATGTTTTACAAAATGCAACTGGTAAATGATCCAATTCAAGAAATCAGAGGAAGCACAATCAAATTAGCCTGAAGAGTTATTTCCAATCCAAACAGCCTGTTAGGTCACAGATTTACACAAAAGAAGAAAAAAAATCCAAAATAAAGCTCACACCCCTTAATTAAAAATATTCAAACCTACAAGAAAACCAAAACAAACCACATAAAAACCCCTAAAAACCAACCAACCAACCAAAAAAACCCCAAAGCCCCTGGTTCGTGTTGAGAAAATTATGGGTTTTTTTGTTTGTTTTTTTTTTTTTTTTTACAAGGAGTGAACTAATGACCTGGCAAATTTACATTAGTTGGAGGTTTGATAAGAACAAGCACAAAATCAGAACCATACTTTTAAAAAGCAAAATGAGATTAAGCATCCAGAAATTACTTTGTTAGAGGGTTTCCATTTGTGATTCCCAGGAAAACGCATGTTATCCAAGTTGTGAGCCCCTGGAAACTGCAGCCAGTCATGGTCCGCATAAACATTACAGGACTTATGAGCTAAAGTTTCTAAAAGCTTCATTTTTACAAAATACATTTGAACATCTTAGGCATCCAAAGACTCCATTGGCATAGACCAATGGAAAATGCTTTTTGTTTTGCTTTATCTGTAGTCTGACCTGATCCTTCAGTGCAGGAAAGAGAAGGAAGCAAGATCTCAAAACAGAATATGAAAAGTAGCACAATATTTCCATTTTTATTTCTTTCTGCAGAAATGCAGGGAGTGTATGGTCAGGGAGGAGAGAAGAACTAGAAATGTGTTTTGAAAAAAAAGTTCATTATTGTACAGCAAAGGTTTTGTGAGGATGGTGGGTGGCTAATATAGATGATTAGGAAGACATATTGTTGGGAGAAAAAGGCAATGAGGTAATGTAGAAGTTGTGAGTGTTTCTGATAAATGTGAGTTTCAGATTTCTGTGGTCAAGAGCCTCATGAATGAAGGAATAACCAGTGAATTAAAAGGAAGAAACTTAATGAAAATACATGTATAAGAAAACAATGCAGTAGGAATCTGAATGAGTTTGTAGCAGGCAAAGTGAGAAATAATTTTTGTAGTGAAGCAAACTCTAACTCAAACTAAAACTCTAAATAAATAAGAGAAAGAAAAAATTACTATTGCTGCAAAAATGACTGTTCAATAGAATTTAATGTGTCATAATACTCAGCATAATACAATGTTTAAAAAAATTTAGACCCATGACTCTTACTTACTAAGCACAGTGCCTTGATGATTACCATTAGTCCAGTTTACAGCCTGACAGTTCTGAAAAACAAACAGATCCAGGCAGAAAAAAAAGAAGAACTTCAGATGAAGAGAGGAAAGAAAACGGAATTTTATAAAAATTCTTGGCTGCAATGGCACAAGAGATCATTATCATAATAGAAAGCATAAACTACCAGTCTGACTGGAACTGGGAAAGTAGGTATTTTCAATAAGGAAAAAACCCTGGATTTATCGAGGAAAGGGGCAGACATTATCTATGGGGTATTTTTTTATTTAATCAAGGACACAGCACTGCTTCTAATGACACAATATTTCAACTTTACTTGTCTTTCTGACATCTAATAAAAACTCACATTACTGTTACTAAAATAACCTTTATTGTTTCTTATTATGATACCTCCCTTACCTGTTGAATAGTTGCAGTTTAATGTGACAGAGATGTAGAGGGTAAGGCAAACATTAGTTTGCCACTATCTTTTATGTTTGATAGCAGCTGGCTCACCAGTCCCTGTATGTGTTGTTTATGGCTTAGATGTGTGACTTTGAGGATGGAGAGGAATTAATTTCTTGTGGTGGGAGGGTGTAGCAGACATGGGAAGCAATCCTTACAATATTTTGATGGTCATGGGATGTATTTTTTTCCCAGGTTTATACTAAGTTTTTTATCATGGTGGATTTAGACATGACTGTAGGGACTTGTAGGTAGTACTGCCAAACAGTAACTGATAATAATGAAATGGTCCTTTCTGAAGATATATAGCTGTGAGCTTTTAAAAAGTCTTGAGACTGCTAAAAGAAACCTCATGGCAGTATAGTTCATATATTATGAACTCTTGCAGAAAAAAACAAATTAAGATGGGGGTGAGGAGTCAGGATTTAGGAATGACTAAATTTCAAATTAAAAGACTTCATTCGAGAACCGAAACATAAATTGGAATAAGGTGAGGGCAAACTCAAGACAGTGTTTATTCTAAGCATGTGCAAACCTCTTTTTGATGCTGTCTTCAAAATGATGCAGCAGCTAAATGTATTATACCCCTGGGAAACATAAAACTTAGGGCCTGGTTCTCCTCACTCCATAATAAGAATGGTGAAAAGCAGCCTTAAAGTAGGTATAAATTGCATTTAAGTCTTCTTTATGGCTCAGCAGTGGTAGAAAGGAGCCTCGATATAAATGAGAATCAGGTCCCCAGTATTTATTTAACCCTTGGGCTTTGTATATCATTTTATTTTCACCTTTAAGAGATTTGCAGAGGGATTTTTAATCAGGATTCGGTGTACAGAAAGCTAAATGTTTTCATTGCCTTACAAGTAACTTTTATCATACAGGCAGATCATTCTCTTTATTTCTCAAGAGGAAATGGTAGAATTTTCTGCCTTTGTACAAACCAAGCTAAATGTTTCTGACACCCTCAGTACAGCGTCAATTGGAAATTCACATTTCATGTAATAACAGACCATTTTAATTTCATGAGCTGAAGAATTGGTTTCCACTTGCAAATTGTACTGAAGAAAGCAATATTGTCAGGAGAACTGGCAGAGTGCTTCAAGAGATAAATCTATTGAATTAAATAAGAGGCTTTCATTACCTTTTACATTGCATTTCCGTATAACATAAGCATTAATTAAACTCTTCATTGCTTTCTGCTATTCAACAGAGCACTTGCTCAGTCTGACAAGAAATGCTGCCCCAGAAAACATGTGACACCCAAATAAAATCATTAAAATACTCTTAAGCAGAAGGGAAGGAAAGGGGAGAAGGGAAGAATGTTTTGGTGTGCTTGGGCAAGTGGGACCTGTCTACAGAAATGCATAATTTCTGTTCTTCAGGTTTTGACAGCAAATGCATAATTTCTGGTTTTCAGTTTTTGATAGCTCCAAAGACTTGGAACAGGTAATCTCACTAGGTATTTCTCCAGGCAATTTGAATACAAGCAGAAAACAAGCAATTGTTTTTCAAATTTTAAGTGTATTTTAGTAAATGTGGAAGGCTTCTTCATCATGGGAGAACACTTCCGGTGTGAGACAGTTTTACTTCTTGAAGCATCAAAACAACTCTCCAAAATGTGTGTCCTCTCCCCTGCGAGGAGCCCAACTATAGCAAAGTAGTTGATACAAATTCAAGATGTTCCCTGTCAAGCTCTTTAAATCAAGCCTTAAAGAGCTCCCTGGGTAGCCCACCCAAACTGAAGAGCCATCATGTATATTTGGTTCTTGCACATTTCTATCCATATTGAAATATTTCTAATTCCTTCTTTTCTTGTGATTCCAGGGGAACATTTGAGAATCTGCCCTCAGGAATATACATGCTGCACCTCAGAAATGGAGGACAAGTTAAGCCAACAGAGCAAACTGGAGTTTGAAAACTTAGTGGAGGAGACAAGTCACTTTGTACGCACGACTTTCATATCCCGGCACAAGAAGTTTGACGGTAGGCTGGGTAAAAATTACTTATTTTCAAGGTTATGGGATTTAAAAGCCAGTTATCCATAATAAATTCCAATGTTCTTTTCTTTACAATTAGATATCACATTTGCAGTTGTCAGTTTGGCTAAGATAAGGGTTAATATACAGCTGGTATGCTTATCAGCCTTATGAGCATTGCCTTTAATTACAATGACATCAAGAATCACACTGTTAAGTGCCTGCAGGCTTGGCTAATGTTGAAAAAAGAGATGAGATATGCATAGAGAGCTTTATGATATTTGTCTCCTAGTTTCAAATGCAAAATTTAGGTTTGTAATTATGTTCACTGTTGCAAGATGAACTGTGGATCTCCCATGATTTTTGTTATTACAGAGCAGTATTTGTGTAGTCTGCCTTTTTATAGCCTTAAGACTGTTGTTTTTTTCCTGCATGATTTTCTTGTGATATACAGAGGCTCTAAGAGGGCTTCTGGCTTCCAAACACTAAGGCCTCAAGTTCTGCTTGAGAGGGATTATCATACAAACCACTTAAGCAGTATTGAACACATCTTTTGTACCTAGAAGGGACCAGCAAGAACAGTTTGGGGGTTTTATTTCCTTGTGATCAACCTTTATAAGATCTTTGCAAGATCAAGGTTGAGGTGTCACAGTTTGCTAAGTGCTTGTCTTTGATAACGAACATTAAGCTGTTTTTGTGGTTGTGTCCGTATTTTCAAGTCATGGTTTTATCTAAATATGAAATCTGTATCTGTGTTTGAAAGTGTCACCCTGAGCATTTCTGCGTATGTATAAGTTTAAAAAGGTCTGGCATTAAGAGGTGTAAATCAGCATTGCAGAGAGGAATCCAGAGCTGCCTGCAGGTGAAAAAGCCTGCAAATAGGTGGCCTAAAGCTGGCTAACCCCAGGTAATGGGTCACATGCACACATTTAGGAGAACGGTGGAAATGTCATCTCTGAAGTTGGAAGCTTGTTTCAAAACTCTTAGGTCGCATTTAGAAAGAAGTGAAGATGGCTCTAACTCCTATGGGTAATTCTGTATTACTATCCAATTAAAGAGGCTTTTTTCTAATATTGATTCACTCAATATGACACAGAAGAAAAAATGAATTATAAAAAAAGGGAATGGAAAATGTGTAATATGAGGATGAGCTGGAGGAAAGTCCCTAGCAGCAGATCAGATGCTAATGTAATTTAGAGAGTGTCCTTGGAAGGTGGGGATGACTGCACTCCTCTGAAATGTGATGACTTCCCTTTTTAATGTGAAATTGGAATTCTTTGTGTAGTGGATTTTAAAAAATTTACTTGTCTTCAAAGGATCTAAAAAAAAAATCCAGAAGTTGTGTGTGGTATTACAAGATGAGTGTGCAAGCGGAACAGACATTTCAAACCATCTATGGCATGTACAGGGTTTTTTTTCTAGAAGGAAGCTGGGGTAGTTGCTGGTGTTCAGTGACCATGCAGCACTCTGAAAACGCTGGGCTCATTGACCACAGAGCTCAGACAGCACTTTGCTAATTCTTTGGCAACTTCAGGCTTTTCTGTATTGCACTGAACTTAAGGACATGATAGGTTTTTCAGTAATCTGAAATTCTGTGTCTTAATACTGATGGTAAGGTATAGCTGGAAGTTACTGATTGGTTGTAAATACTCCACTCTGGGATCTGCCCCACAGAAACTTGGAATAAAAGACTAAGTAGTTTCTTCTATCTTATTATTGATGTTTTAAAGGGAATTTGCAATGTGATATCTTATCAAAGAGCATTTGAACTTCGTGTATGCTTTCAGGATTTCAGTGCTATTCTAAAGCTATTCAAAATTTGTTCATTTGTATGGAAAAACTGCTTCTTTCTAGAAGGGCAAAGACATTAATGGAAAAATATATTCACCTAATAGACCATCAGTGTAAAATCAGCTAGATTTCTTGCAGTTTAAAATAGTGTGATGCTTCTCAATATAATGCAATATAAAGATTGATAGCTAATGTCCGTGTTTTAACTGTTCGAGTATTATCCACTTTGATGTTGTTTTTTTAATTTGGTACTGTGATTGCACAAAGGAATTCTGATACATGATTATGCCATTTAATGCTAGTACACCACAAATAACAAAAGAGATACAGCCAATTTTGATGATTTTATGGAAGTTTTGCACAGTACCTGTGTTTATCAAGAGCAGCATATATAAGCAATAAAAGAATAGTTGAATATCTAAGTAATGTTGAGGTAGATATCAGCATTGCTCCCTTGAGGAGTTAATTTAAACTATAGTTGCTGCCAAGCTCTTTTTCATTCAGACATTCATATAATTTTGAAAACTCTTGAAAGGACATCAAAGGGATATCTTGTAGATTTTACAGGGGGTTGGGTTTTTTTATGCTGTACTAGACAACTTAGGGTAATGCTAAGTTTTGCAACATAAAACTTTTTAGAGGTATGTGAACTCTGTTGAATTTTGATCTGACCTTCATAAGCCTTGTCTTTCTTATTGTTTTCTGCCCCACAACCATACACTTAAGCACAGATAGAATGGTGTTGTGATTTCCATTTTGAGAGGCCATTTGAGATCTGTTTTCCTTTTCAGAATTTTTTCCCAAATTCCTATTCGTGATCTAATCTAAAAGGAAACTCAATCTGCTATAACTTGAACTTTGTCTCTTTACCCTCTGGTGAGACAAACATTCTTACACAGAATCACAGAATCTGAGAATGGCTTAGATGTAATGGAGGTGTCTTTGTCAAACCTCCTTCTCCAAGCAGGTTCAGCATCCTGGGATAACAGGATGCCCAGGATCATGTGCAGCAGCATTTTTAATATCTCCAGGAGGGAGACTGCACAGCATCTTTGGGCAACTTGCGCCAGTGTTTGACCATCCTCACAATAATGTGTTTTCTTGTGTTTACATGGAATTCCCTGATTTGTTTTCTTTTGTTTTTCTTAGTTTGTAGCCATTGCTTCTTGTCCTGTCATTGGGCCATACATCCCCCCACTAGATATGTACGCACATTGATGAGATGCCCTGAGCATTTTCTTCTCTGGGCTTTCTCTGCCTCTGCTTCTAGAGTAGATAGTCTAGATAGTCCAATCTCCTCATCATCTTACTGCCCCTTGCGTGGATTGCGCCATCGTGTCCATATCTCTCTTGTACTCCGGAGTACAGATCTGGACCTAACTCTCCATGTGTAGCCTTATCAAAGCTGAGCTGAGGATTCCTTTCCCTCAGCCTGTTGGCAATGTTCCTACATAATTTCTATGTCAGTTTTATATTTCATTTCACCTGAAGTGCAGTACTTCTAAATCTCTACAAGAATTAAATTTCTATAATAACTAAAAGCAATAGAATCTGAAGATGAAATTTGTAACAGAGAACTTTAGAAATTACTAAGCGATTTGGAACCAGCTATGATCAGAAAAAATTATACCTTTCTTTTAACTGACAATCAGTTCTTGCATCCTAAAGCCCTTTATAATCTTTTAGTTCTTATTCATTTGTACTCCACATTTCTAAAGGGCTGCCACTGTGTTGGGACTTTTGACTGCTCCATTCTTCTAGACTCATTTATTCCTCATAGTATATGAGGTTCAGCGATGTCTTAGAACCATAGATCTGACAATGTAATTTTTCATTCAGTTTCCATGTTCTAGACCAGTGGTGTGCATTAGCATAAGTCACTACACAACATAATGCCAGCTGCCAGTTGCTTCTTGGCTGAGCATTATGTGCAGATGTTTACATCTGTAATATGTACATTTGCACATTTGTCATTGCATTAACATACTGGATGGTCATTTCAAGCAAAATCAGTATTTGGAATTTCACTTATAGGTGCATGAGGATCCATAGAATCTTTTCCTAAGAATCTCACCAAGTAATAAAGCCTTGAAATGAGAAAAGTTTCTATGAGACAACGAGTGCTCAGTTGTCCTAGCAAAGAGTGCAATACCTATTTCAGCAATGGGACACACAAACCCTTCCAAACACTAGGAAAAGGAGTAAAAAGCCTTTCCAGCAGATAGGAAACACACAGGAAGTGAATAATTCCAGCAGATACAAATTTTTCTCTTACCTCAAGGCTTTGTGTAAGACTAACCCATAAAAGCAGACACTTAATGATCAGCTGTTTGCTATTCCTAACAACAGACAAGTAATCATGCTCTGGTTCTTGGACCTCCACTGTATACCTCAAAGCAGCTTAAAATATATTACGCTCCCAGTGTAGCTGTAATAGTATCATCTTATTATCACCAATTCCCTTGCATAGTGACATTGCTGAGCAGCTGTTTCACACACAAGCCAATTTCTTTTAAGTATTGCTCCATCAGCAGCCGAAACCAGCCCCTTCCCGGAAGCTTTTGTCATGAATGTTAATGAGGAGACAAGGAGCTGTTCAGTGACATTTTCTCACTAGTCCTTTGAATAAGAATAGGAAAAAAATATAACAAAGAGTTTTCATTAAAGCTAAATAGATCTGAACCTGATAAAAGACACACTATCTCCTCATTCTCATTAAAAATTACAGTAGCAGTCTTAGCAGTGGTGTTGAAAATGAAGGAATGTCTAAGAATAGCTATCATGAACTTGAATGGATATGGATAGCCTTCAGCAGAATGTCTGAGGCATGATGCCTCTTAAGGAAAATAACCTAAAAAGCCTACGGACCAATCTGCAGCCGCACATTGATTTATCATACAGTGTCATCATTCCCCGTGCTCCTTCTTTTTGCAGTCTAGGAGAACAGTGATCCATACCCATTAGTGCTGCTTATATGTCTTACAGTCATTACCAGCAGTAGTGGTGTAAATTACAGGGCAGAAAAGAAAGTTTCACAGATGATCTCCCAAAATAATACCTGCAAGAATAGCTAACATCCCAGACACCCTATATTCCCTTTTCTTCCACACTTTATGAAAGAACTTGGAGAAAGATAGCAGGTTTGAATCTTTTCTTGATGCTACAGCTAGAGCTAGAGCTGAAAAAAATATGTTTTGTGAAGCTGGTATCCAACAAAGTAAGAACTTTTCAAGGAGATGAACTATTATAGCCAGGTATAACTGTCTTATTAAACTGTCTCATAAAAAAAAAAAAGTGTGAAAAGTGAACTAAGGGAGATGCTTGAAGCTGGAGTACACTGAAGTTCAGTTGCATGGCCAGTGTAAGTCTCCTGCCCTCTGCTCCCTCTTCCTCCTATTCTTGCTGCCCAGCTTTCCCGCCTGCCTTGAGCTTTAGCTCATGCCTATAGGCTCCCTGACCTCTGTGGATTTCTGCAGAAGACAGGGAATACAGCAACACAGAAGGCCACTTGTACACTGGTGCTGTCGTGGTCAGCAGATGGACTTCCAGCAGAATATTTTTTTTAATGCTTTGCTTTTCATACATCCAAAGCGAAAGGGCTTGGTTTCCACATGAAGATTTTTGGCTTGGTTGTTTGGTTTCTGGAAGCTGGAAGTCATAGAGGTCTGCCTTTTCCACAGACCTATTTGGGAGGCAGGGAGCTTTGCTGGAGTGTGGGAAAGTCAAATAGATACGTTATTCTAGTGCTGCCGTGTCTGAGGCAGCACATAGGCTACACCATGCCAAAGCTGGGTGACCAGATATTTGGGGCTTTGGTATTTTGGGCAAGATGGTGATGGTTTGGTTTGTGTTTGGGGTTTTTTTTTACTTTGTTTCCTTTACAAGATTTCAGTGTTGCTTTGCAACATGTTTCATATCAAATGCAAAATCCATTGCAGGACAGGTGGATTTTTAAAATCCACAACTGCTTTGCTGTAACAGTGCTAGCAGGGCCACAGTTTACATATGATTAATCTACTGGTTTAACACACTATGTAAGTTCTGTGTTTGCCAAAATACAGACCTTAGAGCAAATAGAAGCCTTAACAATATGCAGCATCTGTTGACTTATAGCATGTAGAGGCTTGCAAGTCTTCATTGGACATCTGGTACAACTTTCTAAGCATTAAAGAGATTTTTAGTAAGAGATGCCATACCTTAAATTTGACAGGAAACACTAATTTGTAAATAAAATATTCTACACCTAATTGAAATCCTATCAGAGCTGATAATAGCCTAGGAGAAACCTCTATTGCCTGCAAACAATTTTAGGCTCTAATCCTGTAGGATTTGACTTGAGATTACCATTTATCAATTTCGCATATAATGTTAAAATTTGTGAACTACATTAAAGCTATTTTTTTTTGTTTGTTTAATTAACCAAAAGAGGAGAGGTGGCAAGCCTACAAAACTTGGATAGGAATGGTTGGCCTAGTAATAAAAACAGTTTCCAGTCAGGGATGCAAATTCCTGTAACCTGGCCAAGTCCAGTACTGAAAGGCTGGAGAATCAGTGTCTTCCGCACACTCCCTGAAGTTGGAAATGCTCTTTGTGCATTTGGATGGGCTCTGCTCTTCCTCAGTTTCATTTGCTAAGTGCAGCTGATCAGAGGAACAGTCATTTTCTAACCAGCTGCATCAAGTTTATGAAACTGCAAAGCAAAGGACAAGGTGCTACCCTGAGCTGGAGTAGGCATCACCCACTCTCAAATATGTCTCGTTGGAAAGCATGTTGTCCAGGTATGGCCACCAAACAGGCTTTGAGAGAGCAGGGATACAGTGTTTTTCCCATGCAACAGAAAGCAGACTTTGCCTTGTTGATGATTAGATGTCCATGATATGGAGTGTTCCTGTAAGTTCATGTTCATGATCTAGTGTGTTCCCTCAGTAGGCAACAGGGAATGAGAGGTGCAGGTCACGTTAGTGTAAAGTTTACACCTCAAATAGGTCCGGACAAATCTTTCCCTGGAGTGCTTATTTCTCTATATGGATTAGAAAGGTTATTTAGTTGTGATATAGATGCCTATACTTTGGACTTACTTATACATTTTTTCAGATAAATGGAACAGAATAAAGGAGTGAAACATCTAAAACACTTTTGAGGCTCTCTTTTGTGCTTTGTTTGCCTCTTTTGCAGAAGATGTCCTCGTTTTTTTTTTTTGTAACACAGTATTTTGTAGGGAAAAAGATGTTTAAAATATTGAGGCAGGCAGGCACTACAGAGGTCAGTTATTATCTTATGTTGGTTGAAAAAAACACTATCCTGTTGAATTCAAATGGCATTTAATCTTCAGAGAAGCTCTGAACAGTGTATGTTTTTAATATTTTATGATGAAAATTGTTTTCTAATGTCCAATCCTTAAAAATATCAACCCATAAGTAAAATTACTGATTTACAATTACTAAAACCCCCTGCGATTAAAGATGTTTCATATACATATGGAAAAGAATAGAATTAATAATGGACTCAGTCTCAAGTCCATAATATTGATGTCTTCTTGCAATCGTTCATCGGAGACTCTCTTGCCCATACCTGATTCTTACTCTGATGGTAGGTGCTTACCTGACATACAGCAAGGACAAAACCATGCTGTGAGAATCAAAAATAGAGGCTTTATATAAAACCCAAGCTATGAAAAAACGCTATTCATACATATTGTCAGCACTTTGGATAATAGGAACTGCAGCCTTATAATTTCTCATTTGTTGTCCTCAACCCTCATTAAATGCAGAAATACTATATTTTAGATTAATCCCTTGACTGTAATAAACAGGCATTGTTATTTTTTTGCTGACCTTCTTTCCCTAATTCTTTTGCCTGTGTGTCCAAACAACTGGGAAATTAAAAGGAAACTTAGTATGTCATGAAAAGGTTCCTGTAATACTGAAAAATGATTTAATGAATCTCTGTCCCTCTTCCTCTGCTTATCTAAAATACTTTTAGAGTTTATTTTAAATTAAAGTTTCCTTTTTCTTCCTTTTACCTCTGCTCTATGGTTTACCAGAAAAAGATGGAAGTGGATCTTTTTCTGGGAGGAGTATCTGGGAGGACTGACACTTTTTCTGGGAGTATTTCTGGGAGGACAGTCATTTTCTGGGAGGACTGTCACTTTCAGCAGTAAGATGGGGACAGAAGGGAGCTGTATGCCTAAATGCCTATGTTCCATAAGAATACTTTTAGAGAAAACTTAAAAGCAGGCATTTGAAGGTCCACTTGTGCTATACTTAGTGGCAACTATGAAAATTGCACATATAAATCAGAGCTACCAGATATTCAGGAAGAAGATAGGAAAGATGTGGCACAGAGGTATTGCTTCCCAAGTCTTTCCTACTTGCTTTACATTAGCTCTCATTCTATACCAACAGCTGAGAATAAAACACATGCTGCCTAGACTCCCAGAGTTGCAATCTCTCTTGCCTGTGTGGGTGCCGGTAGAAAGCAGCAGCCATCGTTCTCTGCGTGGGCAGCCCCACTGGGTGCTGGTGGGGGCTGCCAAAGCTGGTTAGTGTAACACCAGAGTCACCACCGAGCTGGTGTTAAATGTGGCACCACCGTGAGGTGTGCAGTTTCTGCTGGCCAGGCTGCCACAGGCAAAACAAACACAGATCACCAAGACACAAATCCCATTAGATTATGCATACTGCAGTATTTCTTGCTTGTTTTACTGTGCATGAACATTCAGGTGCTGTTTCTGAAATCTTTGAAGTTAAAACAATGCATGGCACCTGTATTATTGAAATGTTCCAGTTTTTCTAAATACCTTGAAATGCTGAATTTCACTGATTCTCCAGAATGGGTTTTTTGTGGATTATTTTACTGAATATTTCTGATACAGTTCCCACTCATTTACTTCTTAGGATTTTTACATAAATAGGAATCTTTATTTTCAAAGTTATACTGAAATGGTTTTGCTTAATGTGTTTATAGTACATGCATCATGTTTACTCTGGGATATGTATATATTGGTTTTTAAGCTTTATCAGAAATAAAGTCTTTAATTTTCTTCTAGTTGTAAGCCGTGTGCATTATGCATTCAGAATGACATAGCACTGAAATGTCAAGTGTTTCAGCAGTGCACACGTCACTTACCTGTCCTTAACAGCAGGTATTGCAATGGCAAAGCATAGAGTAGGAGATGGCAAACGGAGGGTGGGGAGGGGGAGAGAGAGAGGTCCAAAAATACTGTCATCAGCTATCTGTTGATCTGTAATCACGTAAAGAACAGTATATGGCTTACAGAAACAATCTGAGAGGGGTAACAATGCAGCTTCTATGGAAGAGTCTTCACACTGGTGGAGAGACAGATGGTAGGGTAGACACCATTGCTGCTTGAAGTCTGCTTTGAATCTATACCAAGACTTTTAATAAAAAGGAAACCAAACCTGAAGGCCTGAAATATACCTTCTTTAATGTATGGCAAGTTTTTAATTTAACATTCCTGGGTATTTAACATTACTGTAAATTGATACTTCTCTTGTGTTATCATGGGAGCATCTAGAAGCCATTCACTCTTCCTAAGTTAGGAAATTCATCAACTCACAGCTAAAAGGCTGTTTTTGCTCTTGAAGAGCTACACTCATAGTGAAGACATTAGACATATGTAAAGCTGGAAGGAAGTGAAAACAACTCATTTCAGAAATGTAGGACATCTTCAGTCAATGAAATCTCAGCAAGATCATGGCCAGGAAAAGGCAACAGCAGGTACTTGTTGAATACTAACATCAGTGAGTGGGTACAACGTATGCAAATTAATTTTTATCCTGATAAGAGCAAATGGTCTGCACAGGTGCTAAAACTGTGCTGAGGAAGTCAGTTCTGTTGTTATCTCCTTTTTCCTTCTTCTGACATTGAAGCAGTTTCACAGGGTGTGCAGTTTAAGGAAGGCATCAATTTATACAAGCTTGTTGTATAAAAGTTGAATCAAAGTTTGGTAGGTGGAAGACGAGGTGATTTCTGCTTGATATGAACTAGTTTTTGGAGCATGCAAAATCTCTTAAAGGGAAAAATGCAGTAAGCTTTCAAAGCATAACAAGAAATGAATGCATTTGAGGGTATGCAGACTAGGAAATCTACTGTTCTCTTAGAGCAATTAGCTATTAAGACAAAGCAAATGTAGACAATCTGGGTTGTTTAATTTTCAAAAGCTGGGAACAGTTTTTGAAGAAAACACCTTGTTTCAATCACCACAAAGCAAGAAGCAAAATTTGACTCTGAAATACGTATTTCATATCAACAAAATAGGATACAGATTTGGTTTTGAATTTCAGTAAAATCAGGTATTTTGAAAGATTTCAAATGAATGCTAAAGTTTATTTTCAGCTGAAAAACCCAACATGTTGCAATTAAAAATGAAGAAACAAATTATTACCAAATCTTTTCCAATAGTATATTTTATGGTACAGTGAAGTTCTCTGAATTTGTGAAAAACATCATCACCGCAATTCTAATTTTTACAAGTTGCTGATATTAACACTTGGTCAGCTTTACAAGCAAATCTGAAACACTCCCAAGAAAGCAGTGTTTTTTCAATATCTGCTGTTGTATATATCTCCATAACTTTCCTGGCACTTCTACAAGTAAATAACAAATTAATTTAATCTCTCATTAAATAACTTGCAGGGGAAACCTTGTCTCACCTTCTCAAATGCATAAAGAAGTTTTAGTACAGGCCATGAGCTGAAGATGCTTTTAGGCTCTGAGGAATGGATTCCAGAGCCCCAGACATTTCAGGATCATTTTTGGGCTCTACCCAAACCCAGCTAGCTGGGATCTGCTGCCTAGTGAGCAACAGCAAGTGGAGAGCTACAGCTTTGAAATTACTCTGCTTCTTAGTTCAATGCCCAGAGACATCCTTTTCCTACATGTAGTTGATGTTTGGAATTCAGCTTCCTGTTTTCATACCAAAGCATACATGATAAGACATTTTAAAAGGCCACTGTGTATATATAAGCATATTGGTATTCAGCTTCTAAAAGTTATTTATTCACACATTGAATTTTAAGTCTAACTAAAGGTATAGAGGCTGAACCATTGTAATTTAATTGTATATAAATGAGAAGTTAAATATCAAGTGATCATTAAGGAAATTTAAATTAAGAATTTAATAGATTGGAAATTACCCTACAGCAGAGTTTTCTACCCCTCACATTTTATAGTATCACACTTCTTGAGTAAATATGGTCATATCTTTAATATTTTTAGCAGTTTCAATGTCATGTAATCTCCATATGGATGGGATCGTTGGATCAGGACCTGTCTGCATACCCTTGTAGAAAACCTTCTTTTTATGCCGAAACAAAATACAATGAAAATAAGAGAGATTTTGGAAAATGAAAGAGAACTGGAAAGAAGCTTCCAAATGGCTCTTCAGCAATGCTCCTTGTGGAAGAAAGGAAGGTACTGAAACATATTTTAAAAGAAACATTAAGATTTTAGCTAAAGATTATTTTTGTGGAAATTAGTTAAATTAGATAGATAGGTAAGCCCGGCTGGGATTAATTAAGAGTTAATAAGAGCTGACTTAAAACACGCTTTTAAGCTGTAAGTAACTGATTACTTGTCATTCTTATATTTGCTTAGCTGTGTTTATAATGAGAAACAGAAACACTGATAAATAAATAGGTTTAAAGAAATGTAGATAATTACTAATTTTTCTGTCTGAGAATCTATTCAAAAGTCATGGAGAGAGGAACTAGATGTCCCCAGGGAGTAATTTGTATTGTCAAAAACCAAAGAGGTAGAAAGGTCAAACTGAGGAAGATAGGTTTTACTTCGTCCCACGAGACCATTCCCCAAATAAGGAGACCACCGACCCAATTCAGAGAACATACCACACATGCTTAATGACTTTTAAGCTAATTACCATATGAAGTAGAGAATAGGAGGTATCAGTGCTATAAATATGCATTTTTATTTTGAATATTCATAACTTTTGTAGAGAAATAGACTTTGTATTGGCTTGCACCTTTGCACTGAGTATTAGGGAGCTACCCCGCACAGCTGCCCGGCACTGGAATAAACATACACTTTCTAACTCTAAACTGTTAGAGAGTCTTTGTCCGTCTTAGTTGGGTGTCAATATTAAATCTATACCCATATTTTAGTAAATCAGTACTACTAGTGTCAGGAATCTGAGTGTACCTGCATTCTCTTTTTCTCTATTTTTGCATAGTTCTTTGAAAGGAAAAAAGCTATTACTGTTTGTTCAAAGTAATAATCAACTAGTTCTAACAGAGCCAGAGAGACAGTACTATACATGCCAGGATAATATCATGCTTAACTGTTCAAAGGAAACCCTAAAAGCATAGTGATTTATTTGGATTTTCCGGCATCTTACATTCCTACATTCTCTTCATTAATGTGACTGGCTTTTTGAACTGCGTTCTTTCATATGCATGGAAATCCACATCTACATAAAACTAGAGAAGTCCTTGTTCTGTTCTTAGCCCAAGGATAAGTCTCTTTTGGGCCTAAGTATATGCAAGCTTAATACTGGGACTTTGCACGGGGATCAGCTGCATTTTCAGCTAATGCATAAAATAAAATGCAACAAGCCAAAGCAATGTTGTGCCCACCATTTACAAAAAAAGCCCTTTGAAATGAAACTCCTTATCCTCACCTTCACCTGGGCTATGTTTGTGATTTATGTAGCTGTGCTGCTGAGAGATGCGTTTTTCTAGCGTGATCTGGTTTTCTACTTACGCATCAGTAAGCTGTGTGCTGAAACTTTATCACTGTTGCAGTGCTGTGCCTAGGAGGAAATGGTTTTGTTCATCTGTTTCTTTAGAGGTCTGGAAGAAGAGCGATGCAAAAGAGGAAGGGAAGTTCAGAGGTGAGAAAAGGACAGATGAGAGCCGACTATAATTTTATGGTGGCCTTAGTCACATGAAAGGTTGGGTAAATGTTGAAACCTGAAGGCCCCCTCAGCAAACGTCTCTCACTGGGCAATCCACAGGGCTTTATTGCCATTGCAGCCTAGGGATTTATTTGTTGAAACTTGCAGGATCTGGTGAATCATCTAAAGGTATGAACAGGAGTTGCCTGAGGATAGTTTACCAGCAGGGAGTTTTAGTTGTTATGGAATATTATCTAGGACGTACATCTGCCCTCCTCCTGGCACCTGCTTTTCCTCTTCGAGTCAGAAGAGACTTCAGAATGCAAGGAGTATCTGTAATTAGGCCTTCAAATGCACATCTTGAAAGGAAACAATCTTAGCACAGCATAAAGACAATAGCACTTCCCTGGTTTGACTAAAATTTCTCAATGTCTTAATCTCCTTAATTTGCATCTCTAATGACATTTGTTTTTGCAAATTCCCTAAATAGAAACTGTGTTATTATGCAGACTGACAATGCCCTTATTGATAATCTGTATTGTATTTATTTATTTACTACTTTAAGCATACCTAGGAAAGCTATAATCCATATTTAATTTTGGAATAGCAGTGATGTGAGAGGCTTTTTATGTAATCTCTGGAATAAAAACAGATACAACATTAGGTGGAAAAAGGACAGAGAACCAGTGACCATTTCCAGGGATGATCTGTGCATCCCTAGTGCAGAGGTGTAGTTGTGCAAAACAAGGTATCCCTGGACAGGGGATTGGCAGCTCTCAAATTAAGACTCAAGTGCTAATATTGCTTGTGAGTTTGTGCTGTGCTGTTCATTTTACATAAGGAGATAAATATTGATCTTTCATATGTTGTATCATTACTAGACATACAGGTAGCAAGATAATTTTCTGATGGCTACATTCTGCACAGATAAAAGGGAAAAACAAGGCATCTTTGTAACAAGTACATTTTTAGATCAAAATATCATAAGTAATTTAAAATAAAAAACTGCCAATGAAAAAGGAAAAAATTAAAATGATTTCTGCTTGCAAAGATTTATGATACTGCCTGAAGTTACTCATTTGAACCAATGACCTTTGTTTTCCTTGCTTAAAACTTGCGTAGAGTTTTTGAAAATTCTTTTTAAAATCTCCCTTTGCTACTCAGACCTGATATCCTCCCTACTTAAAATTTCCTTCATTAATATGATAAACATGTGTAGTCTGGTTATAGTTAAAACTCCTATTCAAGACTTGTAGATGCTGAAGCTTAGGGTCAGCCACAAGGCCACCTTACTATGATGGTCATGGCATACCACCAGTCAATTTTAAACCAACTAAACTGGCTTAGCTTGTAAAATCAGCAAAAATGTGCCGTGGTTCCTTCAGATAAAAGAAAGGGGTGGAAGACATAAAAAGAGAGAGGTGAAAATAGAGTGATCTGTCCACGTAGTATGGCTAGTAACTTGGAGATGAGAACAAAATACTGTCAAGGGAATAACAAATTTAGGAGGTGGAAATCTTGAGAAGGAGACAGTCAATAAGTAGGTGCTTGGCTGTCTGCTTATGTTTAGCTGTGACATAGAAACATAAAAGTACTAATGCAGATTTCAGGCTCCTAGGAAAGGGCCAGGCGCTGCTCTCACCAATCCCTTAGCACTTAGTCTGTTTGAAAGACTTTATTAGACTACCCAGAAAAACAGCACGCTATCAAATTCGCTAATAGACCATCTGCGAACAAGTGCAGCAAGTTCTGCAACAGCTAAAAGGTTTCTTCTCAGCTTCTGTTTGCAAAACATGTGTGAGTTAATGGAGTATCACATTCACATGGTGCTGAGGCATTGATCTGGAGTCTCTTCAGAAAATAGATCTAGGTTTTATCTAGACGTACTGTGCTTTACAATGGGACCAGCCCACATTTTCTAATAAGAGAATAGTGTTATTTGTTACATTTGTTATGTTGCGTGTTACTATGCTGTTCCTTCTTGGAGGGCAGTTCTGTTTCAAATAAGTCCCATTTCTCTTTGATCGCCAGTTTAAGTATCAAGTAAACCAGGACCAGGCCTGCTCAAAGTTTGGAGTAATGCTCCCAGTTTGTGTGACTAGGGGAAAGAAAATAATCTGATTTGTTTCCGAAGAGTTCAGTGTCATTTGGGAAGGAATTTAGAGATAGTTTATAAATGTCTAGACAGTAGAGCACTTCCAAGGCCACATTCCTCGTGAAAGCATGCTTCTGAGATTAGTCACACAGATAGTAAAGAAACAGAACTATTTCTGGTGCTGCTGTAAATCTATCTGTAATATTTTAACTGTTGAGCATAGAACACGCTTATGGATTGTCAGGATTTCCTGTTAATGCCTTCATCTCTTCTTTGGTGAGATGTGAAGAAAGGTTTAGCCATTACAATTCAGTAGCTAAACAAACGTGGTCTGAAAATTACTATCTGCCACCTATTCACTATCAAAAAAGACAATTATGAATTCTATATCTGTTCTCTGAACAACAGGGCTTCCTTTCAACTCTGCATCTGCTTCAGCCTTTCTGAAATTAGACTCAAAACACTTTGCTGAAAATAAAATTTGTAGTCAGATTTTGCAGAGTTGTGCTGCATTGTCATGTTTTAACCAAATATGTAATTCTCTATAGTCTTCATACAGATTATTCACAGAGGGAAGAATATGCAAAAGATCATTTTCCCAGAGTGATGGAAATGGAAATCATAAATGTGTTAAATGAGAATGTAAATCACATATCTCTACACCTTTGAACCACAAGATGCTAACTTTCAAACAGTTTAACCTATCCAGATCTTGACAGTTCTTTTGTATATAAAAGTATCTCAGACACATTTTTCACTCCATTTATTTTTATTCTACTATTTACATTTTCTCTTACATTTTCAAAATAATCTAAATTGAGATTAGTTAATTAAAGTCTTGTAACTTCTCTGTGAAATAAAAAACAATCTTATAATGTTCATATAATTACAGAGGTGATAAAGAAACGGAGGCACCTAAAGGCAATCTGACTTGCCTGATGTCACAAAATTTGGTAGTGACAAAATTGCAAATGAAACAAGGGCTGGTTTTGATCTGCTTTTTCTCAGGCTTTATATATACCCCCACCTTCTTGATGTTAATGCCATAAAATTTTTAGAGAAAGACATAGTTTTTCTTAGTTGTCATTGATCCAAGGTTTTGCTGTAAGCAAACATTCTTTTTATTTTTTCTCATAAGTTTGCTTTTCTTTCATAGGCACTTTTTATTCCTTTTTAGTAAATTCCTTTCAGTTCAGGCTTTTGCTGTGGAAATGTCCAGACCTATACACAATATTCAGTGAGTGCACCATGTTGCCATTAGAGAGGTTTCTCATGTACAATATCCTTTCCTTTGTGAAATGAAACTGATTTTTTTCCATGCTGCAACACTGTGTTACACATTCACATTACATTTACTATGCTCAGGTAATTTTCCCCCTAGTATTCCTGTTGAATTTTTTCTCATTAGTCTTTAATGCATTCACTTGCATTTTCCAGATAGAACCTACTTCACTAGTGACTGTCAATTTTTATTTTCAGTCATTACAGGCTTTTTGTTTTCCCTCTCTGTAAGTTGTTGTAACACCTCCCATTTTGAAATAATCTACAAATTTAATTACTGTGATGCTTAGTCCTTCATACAGGTGATTATTAGATGATTCATTTGCAAAAAAAAACCAACCCTATTCTTTGCCTGACACAAGCTCTTTGGGATATACTACTAGCATCATTAATAAGGCTGCTGAAATTCTGCCATAACCTCCTCTCATCATTGATCTTTCAAAACAACATTGCTCTCATATCAAATTTCTGTTCTGCAACTTCATGACAGCTTCCCACAGCTGAAGTGGATCATTGAACCCCAGTTATTTATCAAACAAAGCAAGCCTTTTCTTTCAGACCTGTTACCAAATTGCAGTAAGCTTGTGGCCTTCTTAGATTCAGTTCTCATGAAAACATTTAAGATTGTCTGGCACTAAAATTGTTTCCATGAGTACCATTACCACTCTGTTTTCTGGTTATTAAGGTACCTAGTATATCTCTAAAACAGTAAAAGGCCACTCATACTTTATTCCCTCAAACTTTCTCCAAAATGAACAAATAAATATGTTATTTCACTAGGACCACCTGGGTTTTGACTTTAGGCAGTAAATTCTGCCCAAGGCACCAAGACACCTTTCTGTAGTGAGCTAGCTGTAAATTAGGAATATTAAAGTTCAGCATATTTTTCAGCACTTCTTATCTGCTAGGCAGAATGTCCTGACTGTAAGTTCTGTAGGTAAGGACTTCAAATACAGTTTCTCCTTTAGAAATTCTGCTCAGTTGCCAAATGCTTTGTATTTACCATATTTCTATACAGAACTGGAAAACCAATGACATATCTAACAACAGCAAGAAAGAATAGAAAAGGAAAAATCAACCATTTTATCACTCCTCACAAGTGATTCCATAGGCAAAAGCACAGGTGTACCCAGCAAAGCAGTGACCTATGGTCAGAAATGTTTAGGAAAAATAAATACAAACAGAAAGATGGAAAAATACATGTATTCTATGTCTTCAACAGATGAAGATGATAGGAAATTTGTTCGCAGATACTACAAATACACTTAAATGTCTATTCCTTCAACTGACAGCATAAAATATGTGTTATTAGTTTGCTGGGTGGCCTAGCACCTGCCTGTTACAGCACATAGCTCTGAGCTATCCAGCATCTTAAATCCCTGTTCTCAGAGGACTGATAGGAATCAAATGTCATTTTGAGCCTTTTCTCTTAAAATGTATGTGCAGAGAATACAAAGCTAAATGTTCTTCTATTCCTTGTACAGCTTGAAGATGGCTTATTAGTGAAATGATTGATTTATGCTTTGACCTTTACTGTTCAGTAACAGATCTGTTTCTCTTTGCCTCCGAAAGACAGAAATGCATGTCTTAAAAAGTAGCCCTGACACAATTTCAAAACATGCTATTTTAAATGGAAACAGTGCAACCTGGTATTTGAAATGCACCATGAAGAATATCTTAATATAAGTGATGGCATTGACAAAAATACCAACAGTAATTACTTGAATATACCTTTATGTAACCTGGAACCCTGTCCCAGATGCAAATGTATTATGTATAGCTGCATAGTCTTGTAAACATGAACAGATGTTATCATTTTTTCACAGAAAATTGCAGTAAGAAATGCTTTTAGTCAGATAACTGATTAAAACTGGTAACAGTCTCATAACTAATATTTAGAATATTTGAATGACTCTAAAAACACTTTCTGGCCTTATTACTCAGTAGTTTCAAGTTAGTTTTATTTAGTTTTAAGGCTTGATTTTGGAAATAAAAAGACAGTCCCAAAGAATGAGATGTGGAGGTATTTAGGAATTTAGTATTTCTGTTGCTGCTTGTTAATTTGCAAGTATGATCTTCAGAGTCTGTTGCTACCCCTAGAAACAGCACTCTGAAAAAAAAAGAATACAAATCTAGGATGTCCTGAAGTGCAGCAGGTGTTGGCTGTGTCATTTCAACATCAGTTTGGGGTTCAACAGCTTTGCAGGACTGAGATTGTCAGTTTGCAGGTGTTAAATTTAAAAGACTGTGAGGCCAGCTGCATTCAGGCGCTGCGAGTGTTCACGGCAGGCATTCAAGGGCAAATCATGCTTGAGCAATCTGATTGCCTCTACAGCTAAATGACTGGCTCTGCAGATGAGAAAAGAGCTGTGGAGGTAATATACCTTGACTTTGGTAAGGTTTTTGACACTATCTCCCACAGTGTTCTCATTTGATAGCTGAGGAGACCCTGGCTGCCTAATCTGATTGCTACGTGGGAAGAAAATCATCTGGGCCATCAGGCTCAAAGGGCAGTGATCAGTGGCTCAATGCCCAGCAGGCAGCTGCTGAAGAGAGGGTACCCAACACGCTAGGGGACGAGTGCTGGGGCCCTTACTGTTCATCTGCAACCTCGGTGGTGACACAGAACGAACTTTTTACCTGGCACAAAATTAAGGGAAATGGCTGTCATTAGGACTTTGAACTTCGGTCCAAAGGCTTATCTTGGCAAACCTGTCCATACTTTTCCCAGAAGCAGTTCAAACACTGGCCTATCACTTCCTATTAATCAAGGTATTTATATTGGTTGCTGTTGTTCCCACTTCCTGATGATTCTCTTTCTTCTTTACATGGGACTTAAATATTAAGGGTTAGTGTCAAGATCCAATTCTTAAAATTATTAGAGAGCTGTCTCCTCCCAAATTAAGGTACAAATGAGACCATATACCAAAGTCAATTGTACAGATTTTTATTTAACTGTAAATGTGAGGTAGAAAGATAGAGGGAAAAAAGAGACAAGAACTGTGAGAGAAAGAGAACGACAGAGAAACAGATTAAGTAGAAAAAAAAAATCACCACTCCATAAATTCCAACAGCATCTCATTGGTCTTTTTCTAGTCTTCTCAGTGGTTGCAGACTCCCTGGAGGCATGAAGTGGTAGAAGGAGAGTCCAACCAGCACCAGGTCCATAGGGTTTATATTGTGCCGAGAGTAGGTGGAAATGCCCCCATGAGTCTTTGACACCTGCTAAGATGTTGCAGCATAGTTGAGTCAGTCATGGTCCATTATAGCCCATCAGCTGAGATGTATACCCTCATCCTGTGTGTGAATGTCCCTGTGCTTGCGAGGGGAGTAACCTGGGTGGTTACTGCAAGTAGTTGAATGTTTGAGTAATTAATCACTAGCAGTCCAGTCTCTCACAGTCACCCTTCTGACGCTAGACCTTTTCCATTTAGCTTAGTTCCTTGTGCTCTGTACCTTTGGTTCCTGTCCTTCTCTCTCCCTTTCTCCCTCTCTTTCTCTCTCCCTCTTTCTCTCTTTTTATTTCTGAATGGGGATATCAGCCAGTGTGTGGATTACTTCATCTGAACAAATTGTCTCAACTCCCTTCATAGTCAGTGGGGAGAAATAGGAGCTCTCGGGGTACAGCATATTTCCTAATTAAGAATAGGTTAGATGAATACGTCTCACAAGTGTCTTCTTTTCTCTATTGACTGTACAAGAAATGAAGATGAAGCCTCTCAGATGCATGTCACAGGTATCTAAAGTTAGGTACAGTGATATCACAATGTATCAGAGTTATCACAGCCAGAAAGAATGATATTGCTACTATCCCATGATAATAGAAGCTACTTCTTCATGTTTTAAGGACATGTCATTCCTTCCATGTTTAGAGTCCTCTACCTATATTTCTGTGCCGGCTTTTGTTTCTCCCAATTTTTTTTTTTTTTTTTTTTTTTAATTTATAGACACAGTGTATGGAGACATTACTCCACTTCTATTTGTGCATATATCAGGAGATTTCAGGCACTGAAATTGCTTCTCACTCTCCCGAAAATGGTCAAAGTATCACAATACTGGGTGTCTCACTGTTGGATTTCCAGATGCAGATTTCACTTAACAGACACGGAATAGATTAAATACTAATTTTCTAGTTATTCTCTTACAGTCTTTTACATTCCAGTTAACGCATTAGCCTCTGTTATGTTGAATACTATCAATGCTCCCCAGTCTGAGAGATATTATAATGTATCTGGCTGGTACAAAATGCTTCTGCTGTGTTGTAAGTGTAACATTATGCAGCCAATGAGATTTTAATGGCTCTTTATCACAGCTGGACTCCAGTAATAAATGCATCAAGACTTCAGACACATTCTCCTTATATGTGACTGAGGACAATGAAGGAACCCAAATACATGGGACATATAATGAGATTATTTTGATCTCTAATAAAATAGCCAATGCTGTAGCATTCTTTTCAAACCCCTCAGATTTAAACTTGGCTCACTTCAGATTTTAATGCACCAGAAAATTGGTATTAGGCTAATTTTATAGATATAGCAGCAAACCTTCAAATTTTTTCTTTCCAGATATTCATGAAATCTCTGATCATTGAGCTTTTTCAATCACAAATGATAATGAAGCCTTCTGCTTTAGAAATGTAAGATCATCAGGTATCAGGTTTCCTAGTCTTTCAGATTTCATTAAAACTATGATTCCAAAGAGGAGAGATTGACCTACACGTTGTTTATTATTGGGTGACTGACTGGTTTTTTTATTTTTATTTTTATTTCAGGCATGTTTTCACCCTTTTAAAATTATCCTTACTGCACAAAATACAGCCCAAGTGATTTGCATGCATGTGTGAGCACAAACTTAGGTCTGTTGTGAAGTAATATTGCACAAATATGAACACATTTGTCTTTCACTTTTATTGAAGAGTATGGAATTGAAAAAGTAAAGTTGGAGTAATTCTTGGCCTGCAAGTCATTGAAATAAAAGCCATTTTCAGTGACAGTGTAAACAAAGTTAAATGTGAAAGAGCAACTCGTAGATCTTTTCACACTGTTTTACAAAACAGCCTGATAAAAGCAGTTTTCTTCTACCTTTTATGAATTTTGTGTAAGAACACAGTCAGAGAAGATTGCAAGTCACAGGAAATACAAGACAATCTCTCATACAGGAAAATTTCTCATCTTTTTTGGTAAGCAGTAACAACTTTACCTCTGAGACAACACTATTCTCAACGTCCCATTCCCGTTTAACTCATTGAGATATTAGAACTAAAGGCTACAAGCCTCTCTCTTTTGCATTTGGCTTCTTGATAAAATGCTTGAGTGTGACAGTAGAAGGAATGTAATGCTGTAATGCTGCTGTAGAGTAATGCTGGATGCCGCACTGGAGGTACTTGATCTGTGTCTTTCTCAAGAACAAAGATGCAGGTGTATATTTGGGTTAGCCCCATGTTTTGGTTTTGGATACTCAGGAGGTATCTACATTCATATTGACTTTGATTTTCACTACAGAGAAAAATCTCTCTTCACTTAGTCCTTTTTGCAGCATGCATATTTGAATCTGTGTTTATCCCTTCTGTATATTAGTATTGTCTAGATGAATAATTTCTGGGGTTTGTGGTTTGTTTTTAGTTGCTGCTTTTTCATGTACAACTGGTTCTGTAAAATCCACAGAATAAGTCTATTCTACGGTATTTTAATGTTTCTACTTTCAGTCAAATGTGATGCCCCCGAACAGTGCTGGTGGCAAGTATTGCAGAGTTTAAATATTATTGTGGTTTCTCCATCCCATTCTGTGTAGGAAGGGCCCTTGTTCATTGTAAGGGTGGTCTGCACTGTGGAAATGGCAGAACAATCCTGGCTCCAGAACGGACACTGAATATTTTGAAGTCCATATTGTAACTGACAAAATGATAAGCGAGTATTTAATGAGAGGCAAGGTGGTCAGTCAGTGTTTATAACATTGGTTTTATGATTTGAGTTAACCAAGCTTCTGCTTCCTTACCACTTTTAAAGTAGCTGGGGTGCTTTCCATGGCTAATACCCCAGTCTGAAGCCCATTTTCCCTTCCCTTTCTAACTGTTACATATTGTTGTAGGTAGTTTGACTGGAAGTTATTGCTTAAGCACTGTAAGGTGTTCCTCTGCAGCACTCAGACAAGCAGTGGGGTTGGCATATTTTTGAAAGTGGTACTTTAATCTCTTACCCCTGGGAAGCATAATGTAAAAAACAAGAAGCTCTGTCCTGGCTAGAACTAGGACATTATCCACCCCTTATTCTATACCACCTACATCATGGCCAGACCCTCTACCTTCCAACTATGTACAAATACATACATATATAAATATATACAAGCACAGGTATTGTGTCCATAGTTAGTGGCTGTCCCCACAAGATGGCTGCTGAGTTCATTTAGTCCATGACTGTGGTTTCTATCCATCCCAGATGTTTTCCAGGGCAGAAGAGCTGGCTGCAAGCTGCGTAGGAGGCCACGATTGGTCTGTTTGGAGCAATCCATGCTCATTGTCCATAGTTCTTACGGCATACAGTGGCAGTGTCATTCAGCAACCAATATTATAAAATTCAGCATTACAGACTCTTCTCACACAAAAATCAAATCCCCTTGAGGTACCTACACATCATGTTTCCCCATCCCTCTACATTACTCATAATTATGAGTGGCATGGAATGTGGGAGAAAATGAGCCAGTTTTTGGGGAAATTCTCTGCTTCGCTGGTTTGGAAGTTCACCCCTGAACAACTACAAGACTCTGTTAAAGTGACAGAATATTTCCAAGTATATTTGCTTTTTGGCCTTAAAGGAAAACTTCTGGTGCTTTTTTTTAGTTAAAATTTGGATTTAGGAAAATACATTGTAATTAAATTGTCTTATTATCTGCTGTTTGCTGTTATGCTAAATGGTTATCAAAGTTAATCAAATATGTTTGAACTATTTTGTTGAAAAAAATGTGTCCGTGGTTAGCTTTTATTCTTTCAGATTCTCAGGGTGTTATTTCCCCTCCAGGTTGCACGCACTGAATTACTAGGGGGGAATTCACCCACCTAACAATAGACATGTGTGCCGTTTGAGATGCTTCAGCTTTCCCAAGACACATGCAGAGGTTAGGCAAATATTATACAGTCAGAAGGACCAATCTCAGTGTTCAAAATAACAGCATATCTTTATATTTCAGCAACTGATTCATATGCTGAATATCTTCTTATGAGCGACATTTTCTGATAAATACTCCTCATACCCACTGAAATGCCACCAGTTATTCCTCCTGGCCTTCAGATGCCTCTTCAAAAGGGCACGGTAGAGACAGAGGTCCCATGTAAGTCTCCTTAGCACTGTGGGAACATCTCACATGCGCTAAAACACATCAAATGGCACCAGACTCCTCTACATAGATAACTGAAGTGAGCAATCAGATTTTCCAAGTACAGAATAAGCTTACGGCAAGCAGATGTGGACTGTAAACCAAGGAATGATGGTTATCTTCAGGACAAGTGGAAAAGGCAGTGTCCCTGTGATCAAATGGCAAAAGGAAAGACCCAGCACGTCAAAACACAGTAGTCAGGGTTTTTGAGGTGTCTGTGGAGTAGTCAGGTGTGTCAGGTGGCTTTACCAGCACATGGCAGACACAGCCCAGTAGAAATGGATTGACATTTTTGTTTTGGATTGGTGAGTGTGAAAGGTGTAAAAGTTTCAGCTGATGTCTGAGGAATAATTATATGAATACCAAGGAGTCCCATAACGAGGACGCCGCAGTGAATCAAAGCTGGAGTTATCTAGGATACATTCAAGAGCTGAGGCATCCAGGGACATTTGTCTTTGTGCTTTTCTTCATGTTGTGGAAGATGGAGAGGGGGAAGTTAGATACTACTTTTAAACCTAGAGAGAGTAAAGTATGATCTCAGAGTCCCAAGCTTTGGAGGTCAGGAGGATTAATAACTTAGAGCAAAAAGCACTAGTGATAAGGTGGAGGGAAAGGAATGAGAAGACAAAATTGGATGTTTTGAGACTTTTTTTTGCCTGTCAGTAAAAAAATAGCAATAAAATAAATTCTCATGAGAAAGTGGGGTTGCTCATCAGTAGGAAGCTAATTCGTGCTTGATTATACCTGACTTTTTTTTTCCTGAGTTTTTTGGGGGGATTTTTTTTTTAAAGCAATGTTTATTTTCCTGTTCTGATTTGAAAAAAATGCACTTTCACTGATTTAAAAGCCAGAATCTACATACAAATGGAATTTCTTCAACATCATCACAGGAAAATTTCATTTTCTCATCCAAGGATGATATTATTATATACACTTAATACTGAATGAAGTGTAAACCAGAATATTTTATTTAAATGCAAATTTTGAAAAATGACTACAAGAGTACCTCTAAGTTCATTCAGTATCAAAATGCTGTTATTGGGTAAAATGGATAAACACTTCACCAGACAATAATTTGGCTTCTTTCTATATATATATATCTTTTAATATAAATTTTTTGAGCTAGTCTAAAAACTAAGATACTCAAAACATCCTTATTTATGAAAAGTGATTTGTGACCAGACCATAACTCTGTAACTCTTAGTTTCATTTTGAATTCTGTTTGAGAAATAAAAAGAAAGAATGTTCAGTGCCCTTGTCATATAAGATATTTATCAAGGAAATTTCTATTGGTGTGTCTGCCAGTAGGGTGCAAGGACATTGCTTGTCTTAATCCCAATTTCTCTCCAATTAATTATTACTACATATTTTCCTTGTTCTCGACATCTGATATTGTTTACTTGATGTTGGAGTCAATACACTGAGCTAGAAAAGGTTTTTTGTTTGTTGTTTCTTTTTGTGGGTTTTTTCTTTCATTTTTATTTAAAGAAAGAAGTGCTTTGTCTTGTTGAACCCAAAAGTGGACTCATTCAAGAGCAATAAAATGGTAGTGCTCCACTCTCTTTCTAATTTCCTTTTGCTATTAAAAAAAAGATGCTTCAGTAATAGTTTCTGGTATATTAAAATTAAAGTAATGTACTGCTTTCAGTACTCTTTTCTTGCATCCAAAGAGGAGCAACCAAGCTGGTGAAGGGTCTGGAGCACAAGTCTTATGAGGATTGGCTGAGGGAGCTGGGGGTGTTTAGCCTGGAGAAAAGCAGGCTGAGGAGAGTCTCTACCGATCTCTACAACCACCTGGAAAAAGGTTGTAACAAGGTGGGTCGGTCTCTTCTCCCAGGTAACAAGTGACAGGCTAAGAAGAAGTTGTGCCAGGGTAGGTTTACATTGGATATCAGAAAAGATTTCTTCATGGAAAGGGTTGTCAAGCCGTGTTTTCAGTCTGCCCAGAGAAATGCTAGAGTCACCATCTCTGAAATATTTATAAGATGTGCAGATGTGGCTCTTAGGGACATGGCTTAGTGGTTGTCTTGGGAGTGCTGTGTTGATGGTTGGTCTCTGTTAAGGATCTTTTCCAACATAGTGATTGTGTGATTCTGTTCTTAAATATGTCACACCTTCAGTGTGCTGCTCACAGTCATACCTGGTGTTTTCTATTTGTCATTTTTAAATTGGGGTAGTATTTAGTAGCTTTATGAAACTCATGACACACCTGGGCTGAAAGAGACTGCTAAGTACTGCCAATACCTTTTTCCTGTCTTTAACAATTCAAGAACCACTTTTTGGTACTAAAAAGAATGAAGTTGCTAAAATTTGATGCTTTACATCTGTAAACAGTAATTAAACATCTGTGAATAATCGTACATTAACAGACTAGCATTGAATTAAAACAAATAGAAGGGTCATTAAAACACAAACTGTAGCAATGCACAACTATAAAATTCTTCACTGCTGTAAAATAACAATAACAAAAACCAGCTGCCTTTCAGAGGGATTAGTGTTGATGTCATTACAGCTTTCTCACTTTCTCTATTTTGCAGTGACATATGATGGTCTACTCCCTTTAAGTCTTCATCTGGCATCAGTACTGGATCTATCATATGCCAAGCCTCATAAATGCACATCCTTTTAATGTAAAATCAGTAAATCACCAGGTCAACCACCCATTCCTGTGACTAGAGACACATTTTATTTAGAAAACAGAGCCTTCAGTCGATGGCTTTGAGAGCCTTGTAAGAGTATTCTGCATTTCTTTCGAATTCTTCAAGGATGGGGGGATCAGCATCTGGCTCCGTTAGATATCTGAGAGGGTCCATTCTCTAGAGAATCCTTGTTCAAGAAAAATAAATAAATGTCTTATTGGATGATGAAGGAAGTTTTACAAAACAAAACAAACAAAAAATAAAGCTAGACAAACAATGCCGGTCATAATGAATATTGTGTCACAAATATTCTTCTCTGTACTAGCAGTCTTTTGGAGAACTGCAGTATATATGATTGTCTCCTGTTTGTATGTCATTTTTTCCTTTACTTTTTCCTTATTCCTTTAGAAAATCTAAATCAGTGCTTGGATCAAATAATGAATGAATATATTTGAAAAGCAGTATTCGCATGACTATAGTTTTCAGGTGTCAGGTAGTCTTGACACATTATATTTCTTAGAAGCCTATTGCAACACAAGGACTAAGCAGAAGCAAAAAGAAATAACAATCATGAACTGAAAAGTTATAAAAATTGGTATTAATGGATTAATTGGACACTATTGGGCTAAATAGTATTTTTCTTGAGAATTTGAGTCTGATCTTTTTACAGTCAACAGGAGTCTTTACTCTGACTACAGCAAGCTTTAAATTACTTCTTGCTATACAGGTATGAAGAGACAATATTAAGGATACCTGTGCTTAGAAAGGGACCTTTCAAGTCCTCAGGTTTTGCTTTCAGTTTATTAGGATAACACAGATTAATGTTGGAGCCAATTGTAAGCTTCTAACAGCATCCATATTATAAAAGTTCTGCAACTTATTGAAAAACTTCAAGCTTCATAAGCTCTACTTAGTGAGCTCCTGTTCTGTTATAAATTACCAAGTCCAGTATTATTGCAAACCCAAATAAACTCCCTGGTGATTACAGATTACAGTCACAAATCCAAAAGATACAGCACAATGCACTTTTCTTAGCTAAATTAATTATTTCAGTTCTGGGCAACTCAATAGTGAGAACTGAACCACCAGCTGGCTAATACGTACAGTCAAAACATTTAGCAGCAGGTTTTTACATTAGTAACAGCAAGAATCCATTTCACGGAAGACAACAGAGAATAAATGATTCTCATTTTAAGAGTCCTTAAGGCTAAAGTGCTTTATTCTCCTTAAATGTTCTGACTAACTAGCACCACATGATGTCATCAAGATTAATTTTATGTAGGTAGTTTCTCCTGCAGAAATACTGTAGAAATGTGTACAAGACTATGGGAAGTAGTGGAGACGGAGGAGAGCAATTCATGCAAAATAAAATTTTCCAGCTTCATAACCAAGCTTTATAAGTTTTGGTTCTCCTTGGAGTGTGAAGAAATCTCCTTTTTCTAGTTGCTGATGTTGTGATTGTAAGCTCAAAGGTGGAAGGGACTAAACTCTTCCCTGTTCTCAGAAGTTTTCTTTTCCATGAGTCAGTGTATAGGCTAAACTTTTTTTAGAGAGAAATTTGCAAAGAAATGATGCAACATTATTTTGGAAAAAGTACAAAGACAGTATATCTAGGAATGTGCAGTGTTAGTCTTCTATTCAACTGGGCCCTCAAAGATACTTGGTAGGTTGGGTTATGGTGGATCTTTTTGGTTTTGCCCCATCCCCACATTCCCCACCTCCCTGGAAACACCTTTTATCATGTAATTTGAGGAAACTACATTAATTGTAAAAAACTTTCTTATTCAATGGCATGACCAGTAGTGCTTTAGCTATCTGAACTTCCAATAAAGTCAAAGGAGGCACAAATCTGTTATCGAAGGATCAGTGTCCAGTTTCATGGGGGAAAAAACCCTCCAGAGTACCCAAAATGTATCTATCACAGTAGTAGGTATGACACAAGGCTTGTTAGAGACATTGATGAGTCTGATTCGTTTTATGTTGGTCTGTTTCATGAGATCTCTGATCCAGGCTTGCTGCAATTGACAGGAATTGGCCCATAAATTGTGATGGGAAGATAAGACACTGGATATTTCGGAGACCTACATTCTTCTGGCATGACAGTTTGAGGCCAGGAAGGTTACAGTAATGCGTTTCAAATGACACTAGTTGCCTGTGATAAAGAAATCGAACTGAGTGCTTGCAATTTGGCCAAAATCATCAGTGGTCATTTCTTCAGCTATACAGAGGCATGAACTGAGTAGCTCTCCAGATCGTTTACCTGAACATAACTTACAAATAACACACATACAAATATTGGACAGTCCTCTGTCTGCTTGTGCCAAATTCTGTGTGAGATGACCTGTATGTTCCAGAATACATTCTCAGTTATCTCAAGGGTTTTAGCAACTGGTTTTAAGCAATTAAATTGAGACCCATCAACTTCCCAGATATTCATTCAATATAACAGGAGGCTTCCACATTCCCAGACAATGTCACAGATGTGTGGGGGCTTTTTGAAATAGTCCCTTTATTAGACACTTGCTGTGGAGGCATCTACATTTGTATTTTTCCTGTCTGAAGCTAATCTTGGTGTGGGCACCAAGAGATGCATTTGGTGATTTCATATGAGAACTTTATGCAGGGCTTGATGTTCCCTAAAATTCAACGTAGTCAGTGAGGAAAGTAAGATCTTCCAAAGGGAATTTCAGAATAGAAATACTAAATAGATGCTTTTTGCATGTTATGCAGGTAACCTGCAGCTACGATGGACAGATTCAGTTGTCCAGTTGGACTATTTGAAATTCTGTAGGTTATCTGTCACATCATTGTGGGACTGACAGATAAACCTGAGGTACACTGAAAATCCAGAGCATTCTGACATGGTAGCTGGAAACCAGACATTTTGAGGGATGTCAAGACACTAGAGACACTAGACAGACACTATGTCCAGGCATTCTTTCTTCTTATAGGGACAAATGTCCCCTTCCAACCCAAGGTTTCTATGATTCTGTGAAATTCTGTTGTGCCCAGAGAGACAAACCAAAGAATGATACAATTTATGAGTGCAAAGCAGTTATTTACTGACTGATACGCACAACAGAGAGCTGAGACTAATGAGCTACTAGGCTAAACATTAACATGATCCTGCCAAAATTGGGTGTCTCAGCTGGGTGACCACTCAACATTTATATGAAGGAGAGGTTAGTGCTCAGCATTGCTGGGTTTCCATTTCTGCTTTTTGCCATTGTGGTTTGTACATTCCTATGTCAGATTTTATGCTTCTCAAGTCCTTGATTGGCTAAACAATTGCTTATCAATTGCTCAGCTATCTCTGGTTTTGCTTTCCTTATATTTCATGTTCTAGCTAATGAACTTTTCTCCATCAAGCTGAGGCAAACCAGTCCTGCCTCACAGAGAGCAGACTTCTCAGGCTGAGAGTTACAGAAGTGAGTACAAGGTCTCCAGGAGAGTTGCCTTTTTCTGGGAAGGTAGCTGGAGGCTGGGAAGAATACCACACTGCCTGAAATAATGCTGAGTTTGGGCAACTAGGTCCTCCACAGGTGAACATTCCTCCATATGCTAGTTCTTTGATAAGTGCAGTCCTAGTGAAGTCACTAGAACTTTGTCCAGCCTTAAACTGAAACTCTGAAAAATTGTGTTTCCAAATCCTAATTTTGGAACAACACTGATAAATTAACTGTTCAATTATGCTTTTTGAAAATAGCTGCAGAAATGAATAAGGAAGGCTTTTCTTTTTTTTTTTTCCTTTTCTGAAGAACACTGCATTTATTTTAAAACCAAGACATGTCACAGTGAGAAACACTGACAGAGAAGACAACCAAAATATTTCTGTGTCACACAAACGTGCCAGCAAATCTAAAAGAATATGGTCAAAACTATTTTCAGAATGTAACTGGTACTTGATATAGACCACATTCCTCTAACTATCTATGAAATATCTCTACAGACATTTTTTCTAGACAGAGGGTCTTTGTTTTGTCTGTTGAAAGAAGGGTCTGGGAATATGGCACCAAATGCCAGTGATTATGATTACATTTTCACTGGGAATAGCAGTAATTAATATATTATCTGTTTATTGTTTTATAAACTTGCCTGTGTAATACCCAAATATGTGCAGATTAAAATATTGCCAAGTTTAATTTTTCCCACAATTAACCCATTGGCTATGAAATTGTGATAAAGAACTGTATTAAACAACTTTTAACAGAAAATTAGAAGAATCAGAATCTGATGGAAGCATTTATTAAAATACTTATCTGGCCTACTTTTTAAATACTTTGATGGCCTGCTTTTTATTTTCATCACCGAGAGATGACATTCTTCCATTCCATGAGGAGTGGAATGGAAATTAATGGAAATTTCATATTTTGCTTGGTAGGATTACTTTTAATATTGTCATAATGATGTTGATAATATTATGAACTTTCTTTCTTCTAATTTGTTTTGATCCATAGATGTAGAATATGTTATACAGACATCCAGATAGCTTTCAGAGTTGGGGAAATGACAATGCTTAAAGATGTTTTGATTTGTGCAGGGACAAAAAGATCTAGGACAAGATGCTGTGTTGCTCAAGGATGCACTTTTATCTTTGAGAAAGCAGTGGTATATGGAAAGGTGATTAAAGTTAAAATATTGCTCGCATGCATTCCTTGAAGATGAAAGGTGTAGTTCTGGCCTAGTCTGTCCTGTCCTATCCTAATCACATTTATAATTTTCCTTTTATTTGAAAGTGGATTAGACAAAATAGGTGAGGGGAGGATGTATCAGTTGAACAGTGTATTTTTTTTCTGTAAATTTTTAATCAATCTGAAAATTTTGGATCAAACATTCTGTGGGGAATTAGTTTAAAATGTTTAAAACAGTATTTTGGAGAAATGACAAAGCACAAAATAATTTCAATTAAAAAAAAAATCTCACTTTGTTTTCTTTTCTCTTTTCTTTCTCGTTCAACCCATTTACTTTGCCTGAAATTCACAGAATGTTTTTCTTTAGGTATACCCTATATTTTTCACAAAAGAAAGCTGAATCCAGTGCTTACATTTTGCCACTTTTAGCATGCTGAACTAGTTTGCCAATTCGATGGGTCAGTGTTTCAAATATGTCAGAGATTGAATCCCAAAGTCAATTTTCCAGATATTTGGGCAATAAGACATTTTGAAGGAAGTTCAGAGCTTTTCTGGAAAAGATAAAAAACCTGAAAATTAGTACTGTCATTGAATGTAAAATATTTCCTCATATTGAAATAGAAGACAGATTAACACCAGGTGCAGAAAATCATAGTAGAAAGATGTTTAGAGCAAAAAAATATTTGAAGGAGTAGAAGAAAATTGTGGAAGGATACCCTGTCTACCTGAAAACCTATGTGGCCAACACTATTCTTACAAATTCAAAGAAAAGCAGCTCAGGGCTGAAACTCCCTTTAAACAGATGCAGTGTTCTATGCAAAATTTTGTTATGGGCAAAACCACACCTTTCATACAATATTTCAACAATATATTGTGAGTAGGGTGCAAAGGTTACCAGTTTAACCAAATAATTGTTGCTGTTCCAGGTCTAAGTACAGAAAAGAAAACAATCATAGAAAAATAGCCCAATGCTAACACAATTTAAAATGTTACACTCCCAGTATGGGTTCATGTGTAAATGTGCCTCTTTTCCCTGGGGTTATGCTTACCTCTCCTCTGCTCCTCTGGTTCTAAGGGCCATCAGTGCTCATCTTGCTTAAGAGGGATGTCAACATTACAGCTGTGTACTAGCAGAAGGTCACTGTTGGTGCTGGGCAATGCTTCCTCCATGCTCCTAGGTTTTCTTGGGAGGATACTTGCAAATTTTTCTAAATCTTCTGTTGAGTCTGCTTGCTTTTTCTTCCTTCACTAGCTCCCAAGGTAAATCTGCATATAAGATTCTACATAGGTATTCCTGACCTTTGTTCACTGTTGCCCTTGAACTGAAGTTCAGATTTACCCAGCTCCTGAGACTGCGTCCCTGTAGTGACCAGGAATAAACCATTGGTGATTTATTTGTAGGTCTGGGGCCTCTCTTATCCTCCCCCTATATCAGCACCTTCACAGTCTATGCCACCATCCTATGCTTGCACCACTTTGCACAATCTTTAATTCTAGAGCCAAAGATATTTGTTCTGTGACATTTATGTTTTAAAACCATGGATAATGTTCATTCAATACAGAATTACTGTTTGTTGTTACTATCCTTTAATCACATGTATGTGTGTCTCTGTGTGTGTGTATGAGTCAACATTATGATAAATATTTCTGTGCCACCACAGATCTAAAGCTAGTTAGAGATAAACCAAAACAAGGTCAAGGCTGGAAAAGTAATGCCCCATCAAATAGAATAGTTTTACAATCACTTTTCTAAATGAAGGAATTAAAATATTAATTGTAATCTAATCTCTGGCTTCCAGATAAACAAGATAAGAGGCTGTTGTCCAGTTTTGACTCCTCTGAAGAAGAATATATGTAATTTTTGTATTTTTGGTGTCAGTACAGAGAGATGGGAAAAAGAAATTTAAATTTGCACTAATAAATGTCAAATTAGCAGATGCTCAACAGGCAACTAACAGCAAATGTTGGAAAAATGCTTTCAGAGCTAAAGGGAGGTCTGTAGACCAAGGCAGTGAAGTCAGCACATGGAGTTAGATTGTTCTAAGGAAGATTGGAAAGAATATAACAATTTAGCATACCACTTATCTTACATAAATACTGGAGATTCGTAGTGTGGCTTCTTTCTCCTTCATATAATGCAAGTCTGTTACATGATGGATACTTCATATTTTTTTATTGTCATACGGGATTGTGAGACATAATAAAATGATGATCACTTGGCTTCATACAGAAAGCAAAAAAGAAAATTGAAAATTTCCAGATGTGGAGTGGTTTTAAAAATATCACATTGCTTTATAGAGAAAAGTTTTTTCTTAAAAAAAATGGTTTAAGTCAAAATGAAAAAAGCAAAGATTTATGCTATTTCACATACGGGATTTTGGTTCTTTTTCCATTGCTTAACTCAAGTTTTTCATTATCTAGGTTCATATTTAGACAGTCTCACCTTTGGATAAGGGTAGGAAGAAGGCATGGATTTGATATTGAAGGAAGAAATTTCACAAACATAGAAAGTTTACAAAGTAAAATCCCTTAAGCCATTTCAAAGGGCCATAGTACCTTAAACTCCAAGAAGTTTAAGCTTTCTGATAGTTTTGACCTTTTGGTTGTATTTCTCCAGAGTGTTATCCCACTGTAATTTGTTTTAAGAAGGATAAAGAAAAACAGGAATCTCATGCAGTTCAACAAACACAGGTGTAAAGCCCTGTGCCTGGGGAATAACAACGCCATGGACAAGAACAGGCTGAGGAAAGGCTGGATGGAAATCAACTTTGCAGAAAAGCACCTGGAGGCGTAAGACAATGAGCATACTGGAGCAAGCCCAGTGAAGAATCGCTAGGATGATTAAAAAGCATTGGAGATATATGAAGAATCTGAGAGAGCTGGGACTGTTTCAGCATGGAGCAGAGAAGGTTGGGTCCAGGAGGAGGATCTTATCAACTTGTGCAAAGTTGAAGGGAGGGTGCAAAGAGGATGAAGCCAAGTTCCTCTTAGCAGCAGGACCAGAGGCAGTGGGCACGAACTGAAAAAGAGGTTCCCTCTGGATATCAGAAAACACTTTTTGACTGTGAGGGTAACCAAGCACTGCCACTGGGTGCCCATGGAGGTGGTAGAGCCTCCATGCTTGGAGATACTTAAAAATCTGTCTGGACACTGTCTTGGGCAACCTGCTCTAGATGGTCCCACTTGAGTAGGGAGGTTGATCCAGTTGACCTCCAGAGGTCCATTTAAACCTCAGCCATTCTCTGATGTTGTGATCACGGTGCTTTAATGTTGGTGATTCGTGCTACTGTCTCTTATGTCATTAGAGATAAAGCAGGAAAGTTTCTGAACAGCTTTTAAAAGGCTTTGTAAGAAGTTTTTGCCAACTGTGGACACTTGAATAAAATTTCCACATCACAACAAGAAATTGGAAGGTATTTTATTATGAAGGAACTTTATAAGTAAAATACTATTATCTCTACTAATGCTTCTTTTTGGCTCTTGCTTACTAAAACGTTCTGTGATAGTAAAGGTACAAAATAAAGTTGCTATGAGATCAGAATTCCAAGTACAGCTGTATGCAGATGGAAGTGTGTAGTCATCTGGTGATCTTTCAGTACTTAGAAGACAGACTATGGCTTTCATCAGCATTTTCAGTTTGGACAAACAGCTTCGGAAAATGCAATTGCATGGACAGCAATGCAGATTTCTCAGCAGTATTTTGTAATTTAATTGTCATTTTATATTGTTGTTTTCTATATAGCTGATGTATTTTTCTGATTAATTTGAATGAAACAGCTGTTGCTGGGTCAGAAAAAGCAAAGTCAGAAATTGAACCAGGTCCCTTCCATCACATTGTGAAATACAAGTATTCTCTTTCATCTTATAATTTAAATTCTTGTGAGAAAAGTTCCAGGGAAGTAAGAAATAGATGTACTTCTATAGAAGTACAAAGTAGGTACACTTAACTTTGAATGTCATGCAGTAAAAATGCTTTTCAGTGTGTCTTTCAATTCATGCCAATTTGCATTAGAAAAGTGTCTAAGTAGTTAACTTATTTAAATAAGAGCTTTGAAGAGAGGCTCAAAATTCTGCATAAAAGATAGGTATTCAGCAGTGTTTACTGAATTAAAGAAAGTATCTTTCAAGAAGAAAATCTATTTCTTCACATATATGCCTGAAGATTTTTTAGGGAGACACTATGCTGAATGGTTGAATTTGGGTTGATAAGTTACAAAGACAAACAGCATAAAAGTAATTTTTTAAAAGGCCGTGTAATTAAGCATGTCAAATGCAACCCCAGTAGCATTTGGGTTTATATTTGTACTTGTATTTATTCATGGAAATAAAGGTTGATGAGAAGCAACAAGATTTTAAATTGAGATTTTAAAATCTAAAAAAACCCCAGATTTTAAAATTTAATTATTATTACTCTGAGCATTGTTGAAAGTGTGTCTCTGAGACACCAACTTGTATTTCAAAAAGATAATTAGCAGAGCCCCACCAATGTATATTAAATATTTGTGTTACAGCATCCTTTTCAAATCTAAATACTATTTTGAAGAAAAGCTTGCACACTGTGAGTAGATGATATACACGTTTGATTGTATCCTGTTGACCCCTTTTTGACGGGACATTAACTTCCATTATGCAGTTCACTTGTGTTTCACCTGATATGTCAGCCACAGTCTTATAGTAAAGAGTCAAAGCTTCACAGAGTATTCAGATAATATAGCCAAGATTTGCTGCGAGATCAAGACGAAGTATTTGCTCTGAAGCACAAAACAAAACGGTTTTAGTGTAAATAAAGTTGTGCACAGAAGCATGAAATTGAGAAAGTTCTTGAAGCCTCTGAGAATGCAGGGAGCTAGTGCTTCTGCCACATTTGACACCCTTTGTTGGGTGATTTCTCTTCAAAATGGGGTGAAATAGGATAAGAAATCAAGAAGTGCCCATTATGCAGACCCTTTAATTTCTTATAAGGTTATAATGTTGAGAGCCAGTAAAATGCATGACCAAGGGAAAAACTGTTCTATCAGTAAAATGTTACAGTGATATGAAGTGAGTGTATCAAAAGTTTACTGCAGTTTAGTTTTAGCTGGTGGATGTTTTCTTGTTTGTTTAGGGGTTTTTAATAGGATATATTTTATTACTAGCAAAATTCTTCATTATTATTAGTGCTCTTTTGCTTTAATTCTCTAAGGTAGTTCAAAAGTTGTATATTGTTATAAAGTTATATATTATATATGTTATAAATTGTTTCACAGAGCTTTGAATGGGTTCCTTGTTGACTAGGCATGTCACTGCAGCTCAGCTAGAGCATGCAAGAAATTAATTAACCTATGTTTTCCAAAAGAGGCAATTTTAGAGTGTCTGAACAAAATGTGTATGTGTAAAGTGATACAAGGTAGCAAATGGACAGGGTGTTAGTTGGAGAGAGCTCATCCAGTTGTAGATTAAATCTTGAGAGATGTTTGAGGTCCTAACATGTCATTAGGAATGGATAGCCAATAACTGGAGATAATTAATTCATAATAAATGGGAAAATTTGAGGTTCTTTTTATTGTATTTTAATAAATTGATCTTATATTCTTTGTAGTGTTGTTTGGAAGTAAGGATAAATATAAATTTTTTTGCTGGTCTTCTCTATAGGCTTTCTGTCTTTATTTTGGAACATTTCACTTCTTGGCATCTAGCCATGCATGATTTTTGGGGGGCTTCTAAATTCCCGTGTTTTCAGCATGTGATCACACTGAAAAATAAAATGTAGATGGCTTAATTAAAGAACCTATATATAGTCACTGAGTACCTTTTGAAATACCATGGGGATACTTTTTTCAGCTTCCAGCTGTTATTTCAGGAAAGTATAGGCCTTGATATAACCCATGACATAATATCTTATGTCTTGAGTATCATAGAACATTCAAATAACACTAGATATCTTTATTTAGTCACCTGAATTGACATCAAAGTTATATTACACTCTTGGAAAAGGATAGAGTTGCTTATGTTTAGGGAACAGTATTCTTTGGGTGGGACTCAGTTGCAAACTAGAATGGCCAAATTTAGTTGTGTACTACACAGGTGCTTACGAGCAAGCCAAGTGTCTGACTTCCTATCCCAGTCAAAAGACATCTAGCAAATGCAGACAATGGAATCCAACAACCTATCTACTGGTATCAAATCAATGTCCATACTTGACATCTCAGAAGGTAGTAGACACTGCTTTGGTTGCTGAACCAGCATCAGGAATTAGCTCTCAAGGCCCTGACTGAATTGGCCAAGGACAGCTTCTGGTTCCTGCATATAGTTGCTTAGTGTTGCTTAAGCCACTGTGGGCTTTCTGGGATTTTTCTAGGGTTACCAGATATGACAGCACTTATGTCACTTCTGGAGTAGCAGCTGAAGGATCGGTGGGGTACATTACTAAATTTCAGATGGTGCTCAATACTTATGTTCAGGCAACTTAATTAAAATTTTCATCCCTGATGATGATAGTGGGAACCAGGGCATGTAAATCAATGTGGGTAGCTTTATGTGGGAGTTGAATCTTATCCTTCATGTCTGGGGTTTTTTGCTCTAATGTAGTTGTCTGTGCCATATGAGACTCCCTGTCCTTTAGCTGCCAGCCCAGAAGGACATGAATCTCTCTGAGCTCTTGCATTGCTTCAACCAGGATCATGCCAATATCTCAGATAAATGGACCTATTGAAGGGCCCTAGGCACTTTAGGCAACTATGGGAAATCCTTAAATATATATGTCCGTGAAGTGATAACACTTCAAGAGCTTCACAATCTGAAAGTGACCCTGAATTGAAGTATAATGACAAGTAGTTTGTAAGTATAAGTAGGTTTGTTAAGACCTCAGGGTATTTAGAAACAGGAGGAGAAAAAAAATAATATCAGTATTACACACCGACACTTTAAAGATAGGAATTACAGCTCTTAAAAGTATTACCCTTTCAATAAATTAGATAGGTCAGGTGTCCCCTAAGTCGAATTTACTAAGATTTCCACAACAAAAATAGGCAAACCATCATACACAATATATGTGAAATTGACATATTTGTTTACTGTGTAAACAACCCAAGATTCTATGTTATCTGAGAAATAATCAAATCATAACACTAAAGACCCCAAAGGAAAGAAACTACTATTCATCACAGAAATGTTACTATTTAAAAAGTTGAGTGATAATCTGGAATACTTGAGGAGCACAAACTGAGCAATGGAAGGACAGGTAATTTTTTCCCCACCAAATGAGGTGTTCAGTGCTGCCAGCTTCACCCTTGGCTGTATTTTCTGTAGCATTCTCTGTCAAAGTACTTAAGCAAAGACTTGAATCTTCTCTGGGAACGTAAGAGAAATTAAGTGTGACTTTCTTAGTAGGTGTTGGAAAGAAAGAGCACTGAGACCTGTGATTTTTATAGAGAGAAGAAAAGAATATGTGTTTGAACAAAATGTTCATACCTGGGTACACCTTTTAGTGCACATGCTGTTTTTTCCTGTTTCTTGTGATAGAGTAGGGCCTTTATAGTAGCATTGTCAGTGGCATGGTATAAACTAACTGGGAATAATGTTTTTCCTAGTCAGAAACTTTAAAAGTTGAAGTACAGATAGAGCATTTGTGAAAGGAGAAAAAAAAATCAGATGTTGATATGCATAAAAGTAGATTTGAGTATAAGGGCATTGCTTGCTTTTGGTTCAGAGGTCTATGTCTTTTACTTCACAAATACTTGCTGCCATGAAGAACTATCAAGATTCTCTGGAAGCATGAATTCTCACCTCATATGTTCTTTTCCTTTTTCTGCTACTTGGAAGAGTCTATGGTTTCATTACATTCCAGCGCAGAGCTACTGGAATACATTTATAACCCACCCATTACTCGTCATTTCAAATTGCTGCCTATTTCACGCAGTTAACCTGGCACAAAGTGCCATAGCTTCTCGACAGTCCCTTGCCTTTGCCATATTTGTTGGCTTTGATTGATTGGCTAAGTGTTTTCCATGCTCCCATGTCCCTGTTAGTTTAGTCCCATGTTTAGTCCCATGACAGTTCCTTTGATCTTGTCATGATCTCACAGACTGGCTCTGTAGTAATGATTTGGACTTGTTATCTTTCCCATGTGTCCTGAGGTTTCTGGCACTCAGCATTTAGCTTGGTGCAAAAGCTTGGTTCCTAACAGCAGCTCCCTCCGTCGTACAGATAGGATTCAGCTATACTTAGCTGCTTGTCTGTAGGTGACTTTAGACTCTGAGTGGAATTCACAATGAACTGCCTGATTTACAAACTGTACATCTGTCTTTAGACAAAAGTATCCCATTTATAATTAGACTACAACTCTTATTCATTTCTTATAGCAAAGTTTTTGTTGTACAAATGAGGGAAAATAAGTGCTCTGTTTGGCTACAGAGGGGCTAAATAAATCCACAGTATTTGGCTCTGATCTGATAATTTTCTGGTTTTCATTTTGTTTTGTTTTCATTCCCCTAAATTGGCTCAGTTTAATACTGAATTAATGGGCTGCCTCTCCCTTGGTCCTAATTTCTGCATCAAAAATTCTGGTTCTAATGCCACGCATTGTTGTATTTCCAAACTCCTGCTGTTCTGGGAGATGTGATTTGATACCATGTGTGAAGGACTTGGATCAAAGTAGACTTTTATTTATACAAGGCGGGGAGACTATATCCAGTGAGACTCAGAGGCTTATCCTTATTCATTTAGTTTTAGTTAAATAATTATGCTTTGATACACAGTCTTTAAGACTCTTTATTCTTAAGTGGGAATTTAGGAAACCATGCTTAAGCGACTTAGCATGTACATTTCCTGCTTTTTCATTGCCTATTCTGCTTAGGAATAACCTATAGCCCAGTTACCTGTGGCTGGAGTCTCGCTGTTTGGAGACTTACGCTACATTGCTATAGAAAGCCTGACTCCTCTGTCGGCTCACTTTCCATTACAGGGATTCTCAGGAAATAGAAGCATTGATTATACTAAGCCTTCTCGATCTCTTTCATAGCAGGGAATGACTAAATAAAAAGACTTTGTGAGCACCATGAGATGTCAAAAATGTGTAACCCCTTCCAGTAGGTTTAACTCTGTGGTAATGCAATAGAGCTGCTGCTGAAGAGATATTGGGGTGTCCTCTGCAATCTCTCCATTGAGTGCACTGGTCTTGCATTTTTAAGTGCATGGAGGTATCTATTGTCAGCTATAGCGAACTTCAAAATGTCATCTCTAATCTTGTGCAATTGTTTTGTTCTGCTTTGTGTTGCTTTGCTATGAATGGTATTTTTTAAAGCAACGCAACCTGAATTGCTTTCATGGTAGAGAGACACAGATGGCTGTGAACTGATCTTGTTAGGCTTTGTTAAAATAAAATGACAGATGTACCTTAGAAATTGAATACAGGTGCTGCAAAGAGAAAGTTATTACTTTGTATCTGACTTTGTCTGCAGACAGCTGGTGCTACAACTTTTTTTCTTTTTCTTTTTTTTTTTTTTTTTTACAATGGGGATTCAGGCATTTTATTTAATTTCATCTGATATGTCACTTTTAAAACATACTTAAATGACTCTGAAGAAGTTACCAAATGTAATAAATAAAAAAAGGATTGGATTCTTAGAGTTGCTGAATATTGTAGGGTCACAGAATCATAGAACGTTTTAGGTTGGAAGGAACCTTAAATATCATCTAGTTCTACTCACCCCTGCCATGGAGAGGGACACCTTGCATTAGACCAAGTGGCTCAATACCTCATCCAACTTGGCCTTGAACACTTCCACAACTCCCAGTGATTTCAGTATTTCAGTATGTTTCTTTATTTTTTTTGAGTATCTGGAACAAAAAAATAAAGTGAAAGCATTTTGTTCCAAGTATTTTTCTATATTTGCACCTGAGTCCAGACTAATCAATATAAACATAGTTAGGCATAATGCCTATATATATTTTGCAAAGGAGATTTTTTTTATGTATTAAAATACTGAAAATTAAATTCTTTTGTACATCCTTCATGGTACTTCATATCATATCTTCAACTCCCATTAACTTTTTACCCTGAACAGAGCTAACTGCGAATTAATACCTTTTATTAAATCAATTCAGGAAGATTTTGTGGAACTGTGTGCCCATATATCATCACAATTTAATCAGAGAAAAAGAAAAGAAAATCAGGGTCTTTTGTTAGATTGACTGACTCAGCTGAAATGGGGCACTAAAATATGTTTAGATGTGAACCAGAAAGACAAAAGTGAAAAATTAGCTACGAGCTAGAATTAGTTGTGTTTGGTTGTGTCATTCTGCTAATCAGTAAAGCAATTTGACAGAAAAGGGTGTATGGCAGTTGGTGAAAGAAGGGGAGGTTGGTGAAACAGAGGTGGGAAGATCATTATTCTGCATGGAGCTGACAGAGGCAGGTGGTGAATGCCTAAGCAACATTCAGGGCTAGTTGGCAGGGTGTCACTGGGAAAAATGGAATGTGCAATATCTTTATTCAGTCCATAACTTTTACTGTCCAGTATAATAATGGGTTTTAGCTTCCAGGCTCATATGTTGAAGGTATTTTATAGGTCTCACTTAAGGGACAGAGAGAACAGTGATAGACAGTTCCATGAAAAAATGGTTTCTGATGACAACTGGATGTTTTTGTCCTCTACCAGTTGGCTTTTCTCTTTGAGATGTAGCGTTCATTTGGTTTCAACTGTATGGCCTCTACAATGACATTCTGTGCAGTGACTGAAATGTGTTACAGCCTAGGATGAATGGCTGTAGGGCATGTAGCTTTTGATGACTCAAGTGTCCAACTATTTAAATGTTAGCTTAGAATGTAAGTTGAAAAGTTTTACTCCATAATGGTCTCATGTCATTGGTATTTTTTAATTCTGGGCAATTATCCCTCTAATCCTGATGGGTAAAGTTAGAAGATGCTTTCTAGTCTAGGAAAAAGCAGAGTGACAGGAAATTTTCTTGTGATACATGAATTTTTCTGGATCAGTTACTACAGCTTAGTTACTTCTTAAAAATAGATTTCAGAGAAAAGTGATAGAAATGCTCGGTTAAACAAGGTTGGAAGACTTTTTCATGACAGAGGGCAGTAATATAAGGCTATATAGAATTCATGTATAATTTAGGTCTGTTTCAAGATACAAACCTGTTTTCCCAGGGGAGTACCGATTGAAGGTTGTCTTGTAGTTATTAGAATCATGGAATCATAGAATGGCTTGTGTTGGAAAGGACCTCAAAGACCATCTAGTTCCAATCTCCCTGTCATGGACAGGGACACCTTCGACTAGATCAGGTTGCTCAAAGCCCCATCCAGCCTGGCTTTGAACACTTGCAGGGATGGGGCATCCGCAGCTTCTCTGGGCAACCTGTGCCAGTGCCTCACCACCCTCACGGGAAAGAATGGCTTCCTAATACTTGATCTAAACCTACTCTTTAAGCCCTTTGCATTTGTCCTGTCAGTACATGCCCTTGAAAAAAGTCCTTCTCCATCTGTCTTGTAGACTCCCTTCAGGTGCTGGAAGGCCACAGTTAGGCCATCCCAAAGTCTTCTCTTCTCCAGGCTGAACAACCCCAATTTTTTCATCCTTTCTTCATAGGAGAGGTGCTCCATCCCTCTGATTAACTTGGTGGCCCTCCTCTGGACTCACTCCAACAGGCCAATGTCCTTCCTGTGCTGGAGACCCCAGAGCAGGATGCAGCACTCCAGGTGGGATCTCGCCAGAGCAGACTAGAGGGGCAGAATTGCCTCCCTCACCGTGTTGACCACACTGCTTTGGATACAGCCCAGGATATGTTGGCTTTCTGGGCTGGAAGCACACATGGCTGGGTCATGTCCAGCCTCTCACCCACCAGCACCCCCAAGTCCTTCTGATCAGGGTGCTCTCCATCTGTTCATCCCCCAGCCTGTGTTGATAACAGGGGTTGCCCTGACCCAGGTGCAGCACCTTGCACTTGGTCTTGTTAAACCTCATGAGATTCCCATGAGCCCACTTCTTGACCTTGTCTAGGTCCCACTGGGTGGCATCCCATCCCTAAGGTATGACAGTTTGGTGTCCTCTGCAACCTTGCTGAGGATGCACTCGATCCCTTTGTCTTTGTTATTAATTAAGATATTAAATAACGCTGGTCCCAGCATGGATCCCTGAGAGACACCACTTGTCATCAGTGTTCATCGAGACTCTGAGCCATGGACCACTACCCTCTGCATGTGACCGTCCAACAAATTCCTTACCCACCTAACTGTCCACCGATCAAATCCACCTCTCTCCAATTTAGAGAGAAGGATGGTGTGGGGAACTGTGTCAAAGGCTTTCTAGAAATCCAGATAAATGTTTTCTGTAGCTGTTCCCTTGTCCACTGATGTGATCATTCTATTATAGAAGGCCACTGGCTTGGTTAAGCAGGACTTGCCCTTGGGGAGGCCGTGCTGGCTGTCTCAAATCACCTCCCTGTCCTCCATGTCTGTTTCATGACCTTCTCAAGCACAGAGGTGAGGCTGACCACTTGACAGTTCCCCAGATCCTCCTCTGTTCTAATAAGGTAGTGTTTTCATAAAATCAAATGCTCTTATGTTTGAGAACCTAATTGTATGTCGCTTTTTCTTGGTTTTGTCAGTGTGGTTGCTGGTCCTATAATTTCATAATACTCCAAGAGAGGTTTATGAGCATTTAGCTAGGCATTGAATTTAAGAAACATCCCACTAATGCTGCAAGAAGACCTCATGGCAAATACTTAACTAGGATGTTAAAATGAAGGCATCTAAAATGATCAGTCGTCTTTGAAACATAACAGCTTGGTAATCATTAATACACTAAAGTTTATTTAGAAATTAATATATAGAAATTCATTGTGAAATTATTATTTCATGTTCTAAATTGGCCAAATTATCATTTGGTAGAAATCAACATCGCTTATATTAAAAAAATACTCATTGCGTGAAATGCTGAAAGTTTTGAAATAGGTTGTAAAAAATATATTCTGGTTACTGATATATCTCTGATAATGATGCTGGCAGCTCTGGGTAAAATAATACCTTTGGGACAGTGCTATGTCTCACTGGGTGTTTTAATTAACTACTGGAAGTAGCAGAGCTCTTTGAAGCACTGGTAAAGCAATGCCGATATTCACAGAGCACAATAGATAAAAAGATCCCAGAAGTTATCTTCAGTTTTCTACCTAGGTTTGGTGTAAGTGCTACAGATGAGGAAATATTATAATGGAAGGGAGCTTACCAGAGCTTTTTCTTTTTTTTAATTCATGGTGATGCAGTAGTAATACCTAAAATCTGTAATTGTTAGACATAAATAAATGGGTTGTGACTTATTATTTAGTTTAACTGTATTTTTCAATCCTGATTCATAGTTTTTAGGCTGGGAATAATATTTCCAACTAGAATGAGGCAAAAGTTTGCTTTTAAGCCTGTTTGTCAGTCACTTAGAATATTCTTTGTTCCAGTTTCTGAAATGATAGCATAAAATCTGTTTCCTGTAAGGCTTATAAGTATAAAGACTGAAACTGATTTTTCAGTAATCTCACACAGTACTTAGTATGTGTCTGAATTGCACTGTACCCAGCAGCTGAAGACTTGCTTTGCTTTGCAGTTGTCGTGATCTTTCCCATTACTGACAATTGCTTTAAAGGATTTAAGGGAATGAATATTAATAACAAAAGCATGAAAAGTAGTTTACTTGTTAAAAATGATAATTGAAAAACCCACCATTCATTTGAACCCTAAAATTACCAAAATTAACATTTCAAAATGACAAATCTACTGTGGTGAAGGTTCTGGAAATTAGGAGAGGCAAAGCGGTGTGCAAAAGTAACTGAATGAATGAGGAGCTGCAAGGCAAGCTCAAGGAGGTTACAGAGAGATGCATGTTCAGTGACTACAACCAGGACACTTTGAACTCTGGTTCTCTGTAAATTATTGAAGTGGTGATAAAGGCCTGATATAGGCCTTTGAAATTATAATGATAATAATCTTCTAAATGTCATAGATAAATGGCTAGGGAAAAGGCAGGAAAAAAAGTACCTTGTATTTTTGGGTTTCTTCATTCTTAGATATATATCTCCGATGGCTGGGAAAAATTTTTAGCAGTTGAACTGAAGGTCAGAAACACTGATTCACTCATTCTTGTCCCAGAAAAACTTATCCTTGTACTAGAACAAATAAGAAGGAAGGGAAGGTGTGAATCCTGTCCAGTTGGCTAAGTTTTTCACTTAGTTTAACACTGCATTCTTGCCTCAATAACTGCGTTAAAAAAAGAGATTCTGAAACCAGAGTAGAGTTGTCCACAGCACTGAGATTATGCCAGTATCATTGTAAAAGTTTGTATCTGTATCTTCTTTTGTATGAATACAACTCTTCCTGGGAAAATCCCTTAAATTCCTTAGTAATGAAGGTTTCCTGAGACTGTGGTTTCAGGACTCGCAAGTATGCTCCTTCATATGCTTTGATCTGAAGTCCTCTGGAGTTACTGGAAGCCTATTGCCTTTAGTGTAATTTCCATTTCACTCATATGCTGTTATGAGTCCTTGTGTAAAGAAAATAGAACAAACAGTTATTTGTCATTTTTTCAAGTACGATGACTGCTGGCAAACTCAGTTTCAATAAAAAGGAAGACTGCTTTGGGAGAGAGATTTGAGAAAGCCAGATGGACTTAGGTATTGGCAAGGAAAAGTGGTCTTCAACCTTATTCTTTTCCTTCTTTAACTCAGCCAGGATCATGTATCATCTACTGCTCTTGCCTTTCTAGAATATGATACCGTGACCAAAATGCCGAAAGGCTGTATGCATACTGTTCCAGACCATGACTGTTGGCAAATCTGTCTTGCTTTTGTGGAATTTGAAGATTACTTTGGAGGCAAATGTGTCTTCACACGTATTTTTCAAAGGGTTTTCCTATTTCTGTTTTTCTTCCCCTTTTCCACTTACCTTTTTCTTCCTCTTCTCTGTTATGCAGAGCCAGAGAATTTTCTTTGGTCCCTTCATATTTCATTAATTGTGACAGTATGCCTCAGGAGACTGCGTTACTCCAGGTAATTTCATCAGTGTCAAAATGGATGTTAGCCAGTAGCCTTGACACTGCAAGTTAATCTTTTATGAAAGATTTAAACAGACAACAATAAGGCGTGGGGTGGTACCTTTATACTTGACTAGGGAGAATTCAAATGTCAAAAGCATACAGCATTCTCTTTAGTGTTTTTCAAATTTTCTTGAATTTCATTTGCAGCACGACACATACTTTGAAAAATCAAAGCAGTCATAGTAATTTTGAATGAGTTGTCAAATTTACATTTCAGAATCTCTCTTTCTCTCCTCTTGCTTGGATGTAATAAAATGCCATAAAGTCTGACATTCACCCATACATGCTGATGTATTATGTCCCTGAGAAATAAGCCCACAAACTTTAAAGTGCTGACTTTTAGCTTCTACAAGTGCTGTGTAGTAATCACACAAATGCAGTGTTTTATTTATGGAGTAAAAACCTTGACTTAGTATATGAAATGTGACAATGCTGAGAACAAGTCTGAGTCTTTATAATATTTAAAATGAAATGTCATTAAATATTACTTGGCTTATGTCATTAATACAAAAGATAAAAAGACTTTTACAACTGAGATGCCTGCGATATCTGTTGTCGGAATTTTGGATGTATTTTCCTTATTTTTTAATAAAAATGCATCCAAAATGTGACTTACTGTGTAACATTTCAGAAAATTTTCAGTAATAATCTGATCTTTGCATGAAGATTCTTTGGATAAACAAAGAAATGAATGATCTCAAGTTGCATAAAAATATCAGGGGTTTTTTCCTACACTTGGGTAATTTTGTTTCATTTATTAAGTTGTTTTTCCATAATAATTTCCACAAAGTACATTAATGATAAATTATCTGGGTGTGCGAATAAGGAGTTACACAAGTTTATCTGGTCACAGAATGAAACTACAGTTTTTGTTAAAGAACCTCATAGTAGGCTAGTTCGCTTCTTTTTGGGCATTGGTAAATGATGGGTATGCAGCCCTACCTGATTAGGGCTGCAGATGCAAAAAAATAATTTAATGTAGGTTCAAGATAAGATTTTTTTTAAGAAACAGATGTGGGTTTTAGGTCTCCAAACTAGGTTCTGTTCATATAACTTAACATTATATTAAGAACTGTCTAAGATTTAAAATAGTAATTATAAATTATCAAATAATAGAAAAGCAGTCCAGATAAACATTAGATACGTTACTTAGACAACTGGCTTTCAGGGAGATCTCAGAAGATGAGACAGAATGGTGACTGGAGGAGCACTTTATGCAAAGTATCATCTTTTGTATCTGCTGCCTTATTCTATGTTTTGCCGAGTTGATTTACATGCTTAAAAATAATTTTCTTTTTATCAGTTTTGATTATGAGACTAACTTTAATCTGGGGTCCCTGTTTTTGATGAGTTAATAAGCCTCCATCTGTTAGAACTATTACTGTTACATTAGTTGGTTGCCATGGAAAAATTTACCACAGTCTGTCTGGGCCTGAAGAGTGGTATGTACCCATTGTTGATCTGAACAGATCCCTTCTTTTATTCATTACCCATAGCACTCCATAGCAAGAGCACTGACATCTTGTATTTGAATCTTGCTTTTGGTTATTTTTTCAGTAATTCTGTAGTCCCCTGTTACACCTTCAGCCACAGTTATGCTACACTTCTATCTTTACTATTATTACTGTAACATAATCTTTAGATAATTATATCAGTGTTAAGGCCATCAATGTACAGTAATGATCATCCCTTGTAAAAGAAGGGAATTTTTGTTTTGATGGTCACAAAACCAGCAAGAGAGCTTTAAAGTATGCCATATCTATTTTGAAAAGCAAGATGTATCTGTAGTTAGTCCTTCCAACAAAGTGACATGTACCAGAAGCATGCGAGGACAATTCAGACTGAAACCCATATCCAACTCATCCACTGAGCTGTAGAGCTTGTTGACTGACAGATGTGTGGCAGCAGTGAACAGGGAGCTTTTGTGTAATCAAGCCATTGCTGAGGCATTATTTTCCTTTGTGAGTCTGTTTTATTACTAGATTTGCAAAAGACTAGACAAAAGAAGTCTTTCTTCCTTGGAATTATTTACTTCCAAATGTAGGCAGAGGAACATTACTTGTTCATATGTGATATGTGTGCATTTGCAGGCTGTTTGGTCATTTTCTAGATGAAAGACATCCCAGTTAAATCTTTATCTGCATAAGTTAAAATAGTATCAAGGACTTACTAAAAATTTCTAACAAATAATTAAAACAAGAAAAAAAAAATTCAAACTGTATGGAGGTAACCCCTCAGTATGAATCTTCTGATTCAGGTATTGCTGACACCATGCAAATCACATTCTGCCTTCCCATGAAGAGTTCCAGGCTCCTCAAAAGACAGCTGTAAAAGAAGTTTTCTCTCTCCAATCCTCTTTTTTTGTGCATTTCTTATATTGAGCTCTTACCTTTTCATTGTTGCAGTTTATCCTTTTGACATATTTATGTGTGAAAGTAGTACTCTTATTCTCTCAGCTACTGGAATTATATTTACAATTTATATATATTGTAATGATGGAAAGAAAGACACAGCAAAACAGTGATTTTACAAAGAACAGGAAAAATGAATGGGCGTTTCACTTGTTTATACCTTTTCTAAGGGTGTATAGAATTTAGTAGCAAGAATGGAAATACTTCCACGTGTTTTAAACACAAAGTCAGGGGGGAAAAAAGAACAAAAACAAGAAAACAAAAAACTTTAAAAGAGAAATTAATCTGCCCAGCCTTGACAACATCCAAAGCATAGATGGGTAAATCTCAGCCAGTTCCCATGGTTTCTTTTAAAGTCAGCAGAGATAAACATTCCAGAGAGTAATTTATCTTACTCTTCTTAGATGCCTTTCTTAACATGAGATTAATTTCCCTTTGTTGTTGATCGTAAAGTGAGACTAGAATGACTTGTTCAGACTTAAAAGCCCAATCTGGAGATGTCTAAACTAGGGCTAACTAATCTGTCCCATCATTTAAAGCAGAAGGTACTGTTAGACAATTTAGTCTGAATTTCTACATATTTCATTTCACTCAGTAACTGCATCCAGCAACTTCAGCTAAAGCTGACATAAAGCTGAGCCAATATTAAGGCCAGCTTTAGCTCATTTATTGCAAAGGGTCTTGTCATCATATACCAATTCAAATTCCAAAACCAGTATTACAATATGTGCCTCCATAGGAAATGCATGGGTGAACTCTCAGCCTTCTATTTTTCTATCTCGAATCCTGAGCTATGACATAATCTGTCCCCTATACAAGTGATCCAGGTTTTCTGATTGTAAATGATGAATGCAGCTACTAACACCCTCTTTCATTCTAGTTATTTGTCTTGCCTACCTGTTACCTGGGTCCAGATTTGAAATAATTGTTGGAAATCATTGCTCTGCTTCAAACAGCTCTTTGTCCATTGCATGTGCAGCAGCTTTGTTCACTCCCAGCCAAAAACTTTCAATATCCTCTCAATATACAATTTCCATGTATTAGGTGTGAAAAATTCCCTCTGAAAGCTATGGGTTTTAATCTGTTTTTGAGAATCTGGTGCTTGGTGTATCTTAAGTTTCATTTTCTCACCTTCAGAATATTGCCATATTGAGAATCAGTTAATAACTAATGCAGCAGCTTAAATCTGTCTTAATCATCTGTCTCATTACATTACACCTGTTCAAAAAATCTCTGTATTAGCTTTCGTAAAATTTCTTACTGACTTAAAAGTGGCTCTTTTCTCCCTTACAAATGCTTCCACAGTAGTGGTCCAGGTACTCTGTGGCTCTCTCACCACCTTTTATCACATGTGACTAGTTTTCATACAGGCACGTATGCATCAGACTGTTCTTTGAAAAGTCTTCACTATCAGCTGGATTTAGTTGTTTGCAGCTATAACTCTGACTGTAGAGTTACCCTATGATCCAAATTTAGCAAACTGACACCATCCTGTCTTTCAAGCCTACATTTATGGAAGGTATGATAGAGGTACGCTGGAGATTTTTAATGAGTTTTTAGCCTGTCAAGTACAAAGTGTCTGCTGTGAAGAAGGTCCTTGAAGTCTGTGATTTTTGTACTGAGAACATCTAGGATTTAATTTATGATGTAATAGTAAGCATTAATCAGACAAAATAACATGGCATGTTTTGGGTTGGCTCTTAAAACATTTACGGTTTCAGTAAGTCATGGACTTTGCCTGGTTTCTGAGATATGGGAAATTGAAAAGATTGACTGATCATCTTGTACTATTGTCCCAAAATATAGGATAATTTAAAATATGCAACATTTGCAATGATCTGAAGGTTTTTCCGAGCTTGACAGTTGATGGGCTTCCTATGTCTTTCTTTTTTCTTTTTTTAATTTCTCTCGTCGTCTGTCATGTTTTCATACTGGACTGCAAGTATGGCAACACACTATTTTTCCTGTCAGAAATTCAGTCAAATTCTGACTCCTCTAGAGTTTCACCACCAGAATGAGCACAAGTTGCCTGCAGACAGCTATGCAGATCTCAAACATGGCATTCTGGCTTTGCTTAACTAGGATTCACTTGCTCTTGTTCAGCCTCCTCTTCATCCTCTGCTTGCTCACCTTTCACAAAGCAGCATGATCTTCCCCAGCCTCACCAACCATCTCTGCCACATGTATACAAAGTGATGCAGTGGTATTTACAGCCCTTTCACCCCTGGTTGCTATCCCACTTGATAAATACCAGCAACTATACACACTTGGGAGTCATGGGGTTCATCAGGGCTCAGATTTCTGCCAAACTTGAGCCCTGCAAATGGTATTTATGTGAGTATTGTGGGACACAGGAGGGAAACATTTAACGAAAAAAGTCTCCTCCTCGTCAATCTTTACCATATCTTAGTTATTGTTTTCCTCTCTTTCCCTTTTACTTAAGCTCTGATCTATTTATTCTGACTTAAAATAAGAATTACATCTGTAAAAAAGCAGTCATGTTAGCAGCCTGTCACATGGAGGGAGAGGGGATTTCCTATAGCACCTGGTAGTAGAAAGCTCTCGCTTTGAAGACAGCAGCTCGTCCTTCCCACTGGCAGTGGCTGGGACGCTGGTGGGAGAAGTAGATGCATGGTTATGGAGAAGAAACAAGGATCTATGTATGACTAAATGAGAAATATAGAAGTTTGAATCTACCAGCTCTGTGTACTTTCAGAAGTCTAAGAAGTCCAGACGACCATATATAAAGCAAAATCACAAGTATGTGGGGGAAGATGGTGGTGGGCAATAACAGGTAGCAAATAACATAAATTCAGGAGAGAGTTAACAGAAGGGTGGCTGTCAGCTGGTCTGGTTAGTTTTTATTTACCTGGAGTACAAGTACCTGCTACAAGTAGGAAGTTAGGTTGTTTTCTTTGACACAACAGTTCCCTCTTTCTACCTGTCAGTGTATTCTGACTTCCTTTTTAATTTAATTCATTTGCTATTTATTTATTAATTCAAAAGACAATGTGTTTCATACTAACCAATAAGAATGACAATACTAAAATACCCATTTAACTATGCTTCCAGATGATTCAGAGAGATTTGCTTATGTTCATAGCTAGCCAATATAAACATACAAATGAGAGTATAGGTGTATTTATACCTCGTGATATAGATGTTTTACATGTAAATGTGCAAACACTTTAATAAAACTATAGCAGTGGACATTACTGAATTTTCATTTAGAATTAGGTTTTAGAATACCTAGCATTAGGGAATGCTAAAATTAAGGTCTGCGCGTATGAATTATAATACAGTCTTTGCTTTTATGATCACATATATTTTTAACAGAAGCCTTGTTTTCTCAGGCTGCATTGAAAGAAAATGCTGTCTGTAGGACGTCTGATTCATCTATTTCTGGTTAGAAGATGTGTAACACTAGAGATGGAACTGATGACTGTGAAACAGAATGATACCATCATTAATGCAGCCGTGTTAAAAGTAGTATCTTTATAAGTGGAAAAATTAGACAAGCTTTCTGGAAGATATGCCCTTTTTTCATTCTTAAATTGAAGTAGAAGGTTTCAAAGTTGAATGCCCCTGTTGAGTACAATTTTTTAGATATCTCTCAGTTAGACCATCTCTATAGGAGGAGGAGAGCTCTCTGCTACAGAGCAGAGCCGCAAGAGGTGGTAAACTAGTTGTCTCTTAGGGGAAAGAGAACGATGTAAAGCATAGCAGAGTCTGGAGGGAAGAAAAAGGAAGTTCCTGGAACTTACACCTAAATTTCAAAAATATATTTTTCATCTAAAGCATTAAGTACTCTTGTAACTATTTTTCCATCTTTCTGGGTACACCATGAAAAATATGGGGTCAGAGTTGAAGAATTGTTGTGTTTCCAGTTGTAAATAGAATCAATTAGGACTGCTCTGAATGATGACAATGTTATAAATTAGTGTATGAAGAAGTCAGGTCTCAAGGGATCAAAACTGTACACCCAAACCTAGTAGGCTTCTTAGTACAGCTGTTAATTTTCAAGCTGAAAAATGGCTGTAATAAATTGAATCTTAGGAATTTCTAGTTTTGGAAATTCATTAACCATTCTTTCACTATAGCAAACCCACCACGGAAACAGTGCTGAAGAAAATAATTTTACTTTCAATTCAAGCTTTGAATAATGTGTACTAAATAAGGTATGGGGTCAAACAAACACTGAATAAAGAAAAGAACAAAAAATACTACCTTGAATAACAATAAATACAACTAAACAGTTAGAGGAAGAAATGTAATGAGTCATGTAACTAAAATGTTAGGATGGATGTGTCAAAGAGGCTATAAAGTTGCATATGCATAGGCAATTTTTCTGATAAACTTCTGAGTGCTTGAATACATAACTGTGTCATTCTGCTCAAAAAGGGGTGTGCGTACTCCAGATTAATAGAATTCTGCATATTTCTAACATCTTAGAAAACAATCTGCCATCTGATCAGCTATAACTGTGTTGGTAATGAATTAGGATCATCAGCATTTTTCCAATCAGTGCCACAAACTGCTTCAGCTTCAGGCAGTAGAGTGAGAAGTGGCAGTAGTAGACTATGCATCATCTATGTACCAGCTGTATGGATAATGTGACATAAGGAATCCAAAATATAAAGATAATAATGATCTTTGTAGTTCGGTTACAATTTCCTTAAGGAAATGTACCTTACTGATTAGAGGCACTTCTGCCCGTATAATGTTGGCCAGCCTGGTCCTCTATTTCTATATACCCCCATATCAGTTTTTTGCTATCACAACTCCTGTTTCTCATGCTTCTGCAGAGTATCCAGTCAATTACATCTATTCTCATTTTACTTTTGTGCCAGGGAGAAATAAAAAATATTTTTAGATTAATGGCAGAGCTCCCAAACAGCCAGTCCTTTCATCATGAAGAGTCAGGTTGGTCAGATGCAACTCATCCTTGGTGATACCAAGATGGCTTTTACCAGACCCCTTCTTGTTCTTTGTGTACTTGGAAATGTTTTCAGAAGGATTTGATCTATTACATTCCCAAATACTAAATGTTTTTGACCAGCCTATAGTTTTCCTGATCCTAATTGCCCTCTCTGAAGCTAGGAGTTAAACTTTCTGCCCTGTGGGGTACTGCTTCACTCCCACTGAACAGGACACCTGAGAGCAAACCTGGCCAGTGGAAACTGAGATGAATAAGTCATTGAGTACCTGGACCTTTTCCACATCTCTCATCACTAATTTTCCTGTTTCATTTGATTGCAGACCTCCACTTGCCTCAGGTGCCTATATATATATAGATAGATAGATAGATATAGATATAGATATACCTACAGACACTCTTCTTGTTGACCTTCCCCTTCCAGGTTTGTTTCAACTCCAGCTCAGTTCTACCTTTCTAACAGCATCTGTTCATGCTTGGGCAGTGCCCTTATATTCCTCCTGGGTAACCTATCTGCACTTTCACCTTCTCTGGTGATGTTTTTTTGCTCTTGAACTCATCCATCCATGCTTGTCTTGCTTGCTTTACTTTCTGCACATTGGAGTGGACCATTCTTGTCTTCTGAGGCTGTCCTCAGACACATGGTTTAGAGGCAGACTTGGCAATGTTAGGCAATGGTTAGTCTTGATCTTAGAGGTCTTTTCAAACTTAAATTATTCCATGAAGATGAAGCAGCTGTCCTGAGCACTTGCTCAGATCACCAAAGAAGACAAATGCTCTTGAAGTTCAATATTGTAACTATTTGACTTGGTCACTTCTATGAGCATTTTAAGCTCCATAATCTCACAGTTCCTGTAATCAAGGTTACCTTTTCCCATTCTATCTCCAAACATTTCTTGTTTGCTTTTGAGTAGTAATTCCAATAGAACATCTTGCCTAGTCAGGTAGTCCATTCCATCACCTGTGTCAGGAAATTGTAATCAGGACACTTCAGGAGTCTCAAGGGTTTACTTAATGTGTACATCTCTCCTCTCCTGTCCTCTCCTCTCCCCTCCCGTTCCTTCCCCTCCATTCTCCTCTCCTTTCCTCTCCAATATCATGAGGCTTCCTCCAGGTTTCTAAAGAAAGCTTCCTCTGTTTCCCCTGTGCAGAGAGGTGGTCTGTAGCAGAAGCATGCCACTGTGTCAGTCTGTCCTCTGATCTTTTCCTGTAAGCTCTGAACTGGCTCCTCACCAGTCCCGAAAGTCAAGCTTAGGTGTTCAATGAGCTCTCCTTGATTTCCCAGCTGGTCTTTCCTGAACAGCCTGTGTCCATCCATTGTATCTCCCAATCACTGGTGCAAGTTCCCCTGCTACACCTCCTCACCACATGTGAGAACATTCCAGGGGTAATTCCAATAAATATCACAGCCCTTTTTTAGATTACTTTTGCGACTTAGTGGGTGTTAGGTTAGTCACCAAATGCAATCATTCCTTTTATGAAATTTTTACACTACTCTAGGGACTCGGCAGTTATTTTGGGAAGCTACAGAACAATGAGGACCTCAGTCAGCCTTTTAGTTTTCCAATTGCTCAACAGTATAGGTTTAAAGATTTGAACTTTCTTGAAAGTGAGAATCCACTTAATGGTAATTGAAAGTGTCTTTCCAAATGCGTAAAATTTCAGTCTTCACATTTAATTAAAAAAATCTCAAAAAAATTAGTATATCACTAACAGGACATAAGACTAGCTATAAATGTTGGACTTCTGAGATGTCATAAACTCCACGACAAGGAAATTAACAGATATTATTTAAATTGTCATATTATTACTATTATAAACTATGCTGATTAGTAGCTACTTTGCATGCAGATTGAATGTATGTATTAATTCATTTTACTTCAAAATAGAGGATCTGCCAGTCAAATCACACACTATATTGTAACATGTTGTGAAGTCTGATAATATATAACATGAGAGCTTGCTAGTAAAACTTTCCTAGTATTATCACATAATAATATGAAAATCTGTGGATTGAGGAAAATCAGATGAGATGAGACAAGATCAAGTATAAATATGTCATATGATAACCTATGTGTATTCTGGGGATGTGAGGGATGTGGCATATAGATTTGGCATAATTTGTAGGGTTATTTAATCATGAAAAATAGGGATTTAAGTTTGCCAGATTCCATCCTAGTTGACCCACGAATTAGAGGTGGTGCAGAAAACAAACAAAGGAATTTAGTATCTTTGTGTAATCACAAATTCTGTGATATAGAGATAATAGCATCAATATTTTCATGACTCTTCTGTTACATTAGGCTTAGTAATATGGTGAGAGATTAAAGTGTGTACAAAAGTGTGGGAAGAGAAAATTATGATAGGCTGAAAACTATGTCCTGGATTCCATGTCATCATGGCAAAGTCATCCTGTTTTGGTAACAATAGTATGTATCTGGGGCAGGGCATAAAAGTATCCCTAGGACTTTAACGATATATACAACTGCACAGTCATCATACATGGCTGTATTCTTTTATCACCAACACAGTTAAAGTCTGCTCATTTTGGATAGCCAATGGATTAGAATGCAGTTGAGATCTTTGAAGCACCGTACCTTTTTATCATATTTTTTAATCATTGTTCCAAATGTCGTTAGTTCTCAGATGAAGCAAAATAGCAACACAAAAACTGGCTGTATCATTTATTATACCATATAAAAAGAAAAAAAAATCGGGCCTTTGCCTTGATGTGACACTCTTAAAAGAAACAGTTAGAAGGTGATGCATTGTTCAGGAATGATCCCTTATTTTTCATTCTTTCATATTACCCCTTTCAAAGAAATATTTTGTAAGTGCTCCAATCAATAGTATAAATTTTGAAGTAATTTTAAAACTACTGGTGATTCTACAGGTTTTGTTGTCCTATTTATTTCACACCTCTTGTCAGTTAAAATAAGATACTTCATTGTGTTAATCCTGTGTCCTGTGTTCATCATTCATTGTACTTAAAACCTGATGGACTAAATTCTCACTCTAAAGCTCTTATCTTTGACTTCTGATTGCATGTTGTATTAGAATGTTTCTTTCCTAAGTCTTGGAAAACTGAGCACTCTATTTTACATTATGTTTGGTACTAGCCAATCATTCTGGGAAATCTTTTTTTTTCCCTTTTTAACCATATAATCCATCTCTCTCCCCTCTTAATGCATGAGATAAATGTAGATTCATCAGTATTTTATTTAGGTTATTTTATGTAAGGAGGGAGGTCTCTTCCTACTCCCTTTAAATACAAATTGTATTTGTTTTGCTATATGTAAGCAAGAAATTTGCTAATGCATTTATTATGTTGTGTGCTATGTACCCTGTATGTTGAAATGTAAGTCACAATGCAATCAGAGACAGAGTTTAATTCAGAGAATTATTAAATATATCAAATGCCTAAAGTAATATTCACATCTTTGTCATGTTTTAGTTGCATCTTCTTCAGTGATGCAGCCTTGATTCAAACAATATTATAAAGAGAGAAAGTAACCATCAGGAATAGGTTACCTGTAGAAAATACTGTATTGAAATTTAGTAAATAAATAAATAAAGGAACAGAGTGACCATTATGTTGCAAATCCACTCTTAAGTGAACTGTTATTTCTTTTGTTTAGAAGGCAACATATAGACATTATTTAAAGGCTGCTTAACTGACTCCTAAATAGGTCTGTTTCCATCAGCTTAGCAAAGTGCCACAAATCCCTAAAGTTACTGAACCATGAGGCAAGAGAGCTGTCTCTGTTATGGAATAGTGATGTGCTGCTAGCATCAGATATGTGGGTTTTGGTAGAAAGAGAGGTAGTAACTATTACCTGTTACAGCATAGTTTATCTACTAAATTATCACAGAGCTTAAGCCCAGAAGAATCAATTAAATGTCCAGTCTGGCCTTTAGGTCTTTCTCTTGGCAATATCTGAGCCTTCAGTAGATCTCAAGACCTCAAATGCTGCGCAAATATTCCTCTGTAAAGCTATATGTGACACCATACGACCTGTGCAAGACATTAGTTGGATAGAAACAATGAGGAGACTAGGCAGCATGCCAAAGGAAGAAAACAGTGTGCAATCATAAGGGCATCAAAGGAAGATTATTTAGATATGATGTTCAAGATTTCAATGTGGCAAATATTGCCTTTTGGAGGAGAAGCAGGGGAAAAAAAAATCCAAATTCTTTGCCTAAAGAGGGGAAGAAATTCCTTTCACGTCCCAAATTAGTGACCAGTATAATCTTGACTTTTTGTGGGGGCATTTATATGAACTGTCAAGCATCCTACTCATGATAAGCCAGCAATACTGTATGGAAAAACTATTCTCCTGGCAGTTGCCGGTAACAGCCACCCAATATTTCCCAAAAGAACCTGAAGTGGCCTCATGATTCCCGCTGTGGATCTAGCATGAGGAGTAGGTGGTAGCAAGATATCGGAAATATAAATAAAAAAGGGGATTTAATTTGCAGACATGCATTAAATCTGCATGCCCTTCCTTGCCCTCCATGTTGCACTCATTTTCACATACCATGATGTTCTACTGGATGACATTAGTCTTGTTGGGGATCACAGTTACTCAGTAAGAGAAGGAATTTTAAAAACAAAGGGATTGCTGCTCCAAATTTGAAAGTAATTTTTCAGGGAACTTGTGTGTGATGGAGAATTAAACAAAGAAGGTTACAAATGTGATTTAACACAGCTCTTCAGCACCCTTATGAACCTTTCATGTTTTCATTTCATTTCAGAACTGTAAAAGTTGTGTAAGTCTGATGAGGTTTCAGGAGGGTTTCCAAACCCCTGACATTTATTGCTATGGTCTCTGGATCCAGGTGTAAATGTGCTAGTGTATGTTGGCTCATGCAGACTTTTGACAATGTCTGGGATTAGTTCAGTTCCTCCTCCTATGTGTATTCTGGCAGTGCCAGCGGGCTGGGCAGCCATATGCTCCTATATTAATTTTGGCAAGGCTAGCAATGCTTCAGTGCAAATTCCATAACACATTCATAATGTAGAACCTACTGGTGTCCCAGAGGTGCTGCTAGTGACATTACTTTGAAATCCTAGAGGTAAGGCAATAGGGCTTTTTTGTTGTTGTTGGAAGGGTGAGTATGGGTTTTGCTGGTTGGTTGGGTTTTTTTGGGGTTTTTTGGCTACTTATTCTATAGAATGTGAAAACTCAAAGTCTTAGTTTTGCCTTTGGATATGAAGCACATGACCAGTCACTGCAGCTGAAGCTATACCTTGGCTGTCTGAACCAGTAATGTTAGTAAATTTCCTGGGGTTTAAGATAGAAATGGCTTAGGGCTTTACTGCTCATCCTTGTTCCTAATAAAGCTAAAACTCTTTTTTTGCTTAAAGACCCTTTCACACAAAATAGGCTTCTGTCCACATAACTTTGCTAGCTGAACTGAGTTAACTGTTGTTAACATAAAATAATACAAATAGATCAGGAAAAAGAATTATTTTACAGTATTTCACAACTGAAAACTCTCTGAAGAGGTCAGATGGATCAAAATATAATTTTGATTGATGAAAAGCCATTATATCTGATTCGGAAAGATTCCTTATCAAATAATGATGAAAACTGATACTTTTTGTAAAATAATAATGATTTCTGAAAGCAAGTTATACAGCAGTGTGGGGAAAAATATAATAGACTAAACTCTTCTTACAGATTTCTACTTTTACTGAATAATGCTGAACATAAAAACAAATTCAGATTGACTGTGGGAACTGTGGTTTATGACTTGGTCTCTAGGTGTTCATAAAAAGTGTTTTAAGAGAGCACTTTATTTTAGAGGCATTTCATTCTTAGCGTATCTCCTTGCAAGGTAGTTTTTATTTAAATGAGAACTGTCCATTTTATTTTACTGTACATGCAGTTAAGAAAAAGGTAGTATTTTAATGCTGTATGACAAGTAATGCTACTGAGAAGCTGAACATATGCTTGAAAAAATTATAAAAATCTAGTTACTGAAGAATAATCATTTTACCTCTTGGCTTGGCTTTTACTGGAATGTGGAGAAGCCAGCAGTGCGTCTTAAAGCACTGTGGAGCAGTAAGGGATATCTTGGAAGTTACTCTTCTCTGCAGAATCCCATTCTTTGCCAGTACTTATATAACATTAGTATAAACATTGTCCTGGCTACCTGATTCACTTCCTCTCGGTAATTCAAGTTACAGACTGTAGTAATCAACTTGGTCAGTACTATGGCCACAGTGGAAACGAAGTAGACCATAGCAAAGAAGGAACATATTCTTTCTGTTGGAAGAAAGATATTCTATTGCATGGTTTAGTATCCATGGTAATGAATATTTAAAGAATCTTTCTGAAGTTTCAGAAAGAAAAAAAAAATCAACACTGTATTTTTAAAATGTTCTTTGTTTATTTCTTCAGCACAAAACATTTGCTTATAACTTATGTATAATACCATGGAATGAAAGTCACTCATCAATCCTCTATTGAAGTTGATCCAAATTGCTTGATTTGTGAAATCGCTTAGAGAGGAAAATCTACCTGACATTTTTCTCTGCAAATTAATGCAAGTTTTAGTGTAGTTAGAAAAAATCCAGTTTCCATATATGCCTTATTAAACTAAGAGCAGCTGTAGAACTGTATTTTCACAAGTGTAAAAATGTCAAAGCAAAAGCGTGCAATCATTCAGACGAGAAGAATATATAGGTCTGTCAACCATGAGAAATACCTGGGGTAAGAATATTATATTGACTTTCCTTCTCTGTTAGGATTTAGCACCACAGACTTCTAGCTGACATTCTCCTGTATTTCTTGTATTTTAAGCTCTTGCTGTTAAATGGGTATTGGCTCAAGACCCCTTAGGAGTAAGGCTGTGAGGGTCATTGAATCTTCCATTTTGGGCACAACAGCTAGAGACGTATGTTTACTTTTGCTACCTTTCCTCCATTGCATAAGCCCATTTCTTTTAGTAGTCATTTTTATTTTCCAGCGAATAGCAATGACAAGGGCTAATGGGAAATTCATCCAGAGATATGTGCTAGGCTGGGTGAATATTTGAAAGAAAGGCTTTGGAACCAGAACTGAACCAGTAATTTCCTATTACACTTGAATTTTGGTTTGTATTATGAAGCAACTCTTGCCACCGAGCATTGAAAATGAGGTTGCAGAGGAAAACATTTGCTAGGATATATGTCTATTTTCACTAGGACTGAGAGCAAAATAAAGGTAAAACCCATTTGCTTTGGCTGGGTAGCACTGTCCAATCTAAATGGGTTTGCAACTTGCAAATCCATGGCACTGAGGAATAAGGAAATATAAAATGCCTTATCACAAACCAAATGGAGTTCATCGGAGAGAGGACAGACTCCACAGTGTTTTGGGACTTTACAGGGTGGAAGGGCAATGGCTAGGTGACAGTTCCTTATCTGTAAGGTTATAAGTATTATTCAGTAAGTCAGATCAGAACAGTACTCTTCAAATTGTGCTGAATATCTAGTGTGTAGCTTATGAAAAGCAAAATGCCCCACAGTCAGGTTTCTTGCAAATAATTTAAGGTTATTGTTCAATTGTCTAATTTCTAGTAGTGAAGCAATTTAAAAGGGAGTATATTAGCTACAACATTCCCTTGGCATTTTCTTTCTCCTTGATTCTGTCCTTATAATGGGAAGGGAAGGGAAGGGAAGGGAAGGGAAGGGAAGGGAAGGGAAGGGAAGGGAAGGGAAGGGAAGGGAAGGGAAGGGAAGGGAAGGGAAGGGAAGGGAAGGGAAGGGAAAGGAAGGGAAGGGAAGGGAAGGGAAAGGAATTTTTAAAGAAAAATATCCCACTATTTTATGTGTTTAGCATCTCATTTCTTTTCCCAAAGACTATAAAATATTTGCAAACTCTCACCATTCCTTTCATAAAAACTACTATCCGTACCTCTGTGTTTTGTATTTTACAGTTAAATGGCATCTTAACTTAAAGGTAAAGATTCTAAATATGATTTTGAGGAATGAATGTTGATCAGTATCTGCATCCTTCCTATCTGTACCTTTTTTTTCCTATTTAAAAGAATAGGCATTAGCAGTCCATTTATTGAAAATTTTATTTTCTCTCCTTTAATGTATGGAACCATTGCTCAACTGCAACATAAATGTTGTATTTGAAATTAGCTTCTGAAATGAACTACTGCACTTATTGACTGTAACATACAGATATTCTAGTATTTGAAACAAAGTTCAATAAAATATTTTTTATTTATGTTCTGTTTTCTCTCTTTCTTAATACATAAATACATCACTGAAAAGATTTGTTTTTCTCCAGTCACCCGAAAAGTATAGAAAGTTATGCTTCTTATATTTTCAAAAGAAGATGAGATACTGGAAGATTTATCGAGTAATTTTCTAAGCTCCAACTCCCTGAGAGGTTCAGATGCTGTTGGTATTTTGGACACATGGGAGAGCTACCAACCACATACAACAAGCTGAAGGAATCTTAGTGTCAGAGAGCAGAAAATCTTCTTTCAACTGCCTCCCTAGTCCGAAATTGTTCAGTCTCGTTTAGTTGCTTACAGCCTGTGCAGAGCAGGATCTTCATAGGCACGTATCTCCTCCACATCTGTGCTCCATAAATACACCTCGATGCCTGATGGAGAAACAGAATGTTTTCCAGAGACTCTATACTCCTTCAGCCCTTAGAAAGTCACAGAATATGTTTCAAACACATACCGGTATGATGGGTGATGCATAGTGTATGGCAGCATCTTTTATATAACATAGTGAAGCTTAGCAGGAATGAGGGTGTTAGAGGGCACACAGAGGAGGGAACAAAAGATGACTGGGATGTAGGCTGGGTGTGGAACATTTTCACTCCATCTCTTAGAGTACTTTCATTGTTAAAAAAATTTCTCCGAGTGCTGTTAAGCTAAAGAAAGAATATAAAAGGAAACAGAAAGCTGTGACAGTAATTATGGAATGAATCTATAATAAAGGACTTGTAGTGGTGCCTGATGCAAGGATTAACTTTTGTATATTACATAAAACAGTAATGGAAGAAAATACGAAAATCAATAATCTTTTCTAACCAGTTTAAAGGAAAAATAAGTTCTCTGAAAGATTTGCCAAGGATATAGTTGTATACTGGTGGGAGCAAATGAACAAAGACTTTTTCCCAAAGCTCAGAGCATAGTATCTGAGTTCCATACAAGAAAGCATGAGAAAGTACTGCAGAGGTGCCCACTGCACAGTGTTTCCCACAACCTGGCTCAGACTGAGCTTAGCATGCTGGTTGGCTTGGATCTCCTTGTCTTTTAATATTCTAGAAAAAGGAATTAAATCTCATAAAGTTGTCCTTTGGAAATAGTACATAATGACATGAAATATATAGGTACCAAAATCTTCTGTTAGACTGTCATCTTACCATTGTTTGATATCTAACATTTCCTATAGCAGGTGACATATCTAAAAATCTATGCCTAGAAACCAGATTACTTCTTTTATTTCCATTTGTGGAAGGGTCTTCAAAAATCTTGAGATCAGAGGGTTAAAAAAAAAACAACCACAAGAAAATATAAAAAATAATTATTAAATAGAGGAATTGGACCATAATCCTGCAGTCAGATTTTCATGGCTGCACACATGCCCCTATAGAGATGCTGCTGTACAAACAGCAGTTTGTTATGGGACAACTGTAAAAGGTGTCAAGGTATTTTTTTAAAGAAACCAAGTTTTTCCCTACTTAGACAAAGTGATTGAATGTTACAAAATGTGTCTTAAAGCCATTGAGATGACCAACAGAAAAATCAAACAAAAAAAAAAAATGAAGATAGTTATGAAGAACCTGAAATGTTGCCCAGTTCTTTAAATAACTGAAGTCAGTCATACACTGTATGGGCACAGGCTTAGTTTCCGTAAGAAGAAATTACTGATATTTCAACCAGATTAATTGCAGACTGATATACTTTGTAAATTGCATTCATTTTGCATCTGATTGTCATCTTTATCACGTCTCTCAAGTACCTCTCGATCCACCATGTAGGAAAAATATATTCTTTCACTGAATTTTGGGTCAAGGGGTGTGCTTCTGAACTTGTCTTGCTCAGACAGGCTTCATACATGGAATTGGTGAGGATGAAGAATGTGTCAAGCCTTTTTTTGCTGTTGAAGTGCCATCCCCGAGTTTATGGGGGATTGAGGTCACTGTGGCTTGTGGCATATCTCTAGGGAAGAAGAAGGTATTGCAGAAGAAGGTATTGGAGGTTTTCAGGATGAAGATTGCTTTGACAAAGAAAAAGCATGGATGGAGAGTCCTGTCAAATTCCTTCCAAGAAATGGAAAAGCAGGACTGTAGTGCTCCTCCTAAAAAGGCAGTTTGTTTTAAAAAAACCAACAATTTTTTGTACTAATAAATTCTCAAATAGCATTTGGATGACTTAGATGTTACAAAAGTGGTGTATTATAAAGTGGGGCATGTGATTCCACATTATTCAGTACCTTTTTCTAACCTGGGAGAAAATTAAACAGAAAAAAAAAAAGGAAGGAAAAAAAGAGAGAAATATAAAATAAAGAGAAGAAATAACCATGGAATGATCAGTTATCTTTGGTCTTAGAACTGCAGTTTTATTTGAGGAGTATCTGCTATAATGCAGTTAATTTTTTTTTTTTTTTAATTGATCAAAATTAACACAGAGTTTTGTACCTGCTAGACGTATCCTCGTTTGTAATGACACTGAAAAAGATCTTGAGGTCAGTGTTGACAATTAGTTACCAATGCAGGACTACAGAAGGAGTATTACTTAGTATTCAGCATCAGTGACATTGTTGCTGAAGTACTTTGAGTTAAGATCTTTGAGTTAAGATGCCATTTAACTGTAAAATACAAAACACAGAGGTACTGATAGTAGTTTTCATGAAAGGAATGGTGAGAGTTTCCAAATATTTTAGTCTTTGGGAAAAGAAATGAGATGCTAAACACATAAAATAGTGGGATATTTTTCTTTAAAAATTCCCTCTGTTGATGGAGATGAATTATGAGAGGATTAAAAGAATGGTTAAATTCATATTTGTCTCTCATATTACGAATTTAAAATAACTCTCTAGTTTAACAAATGGAAAGTGAAGGGTGTCTCATTCTAAGGCTCCAAAAGAATTTGATCCAAATGATTTTGGGCAATAAACAGCTCTGTAATATAGCAGAAGTGAAAATAGCCTGTACATGGAAACTGAAACTTAGATAAAAGATCAGTCTAGATAAAGGCAATATACTTTTTCATGAAGTCTCTGGGAAAATGTGTTCAGTGATGTGGTAGTTATGCCATGACTTTAAATTCAAGCCACGACATTTTTCTCAGACACATACAATAACCCTAAGAAATGAAGCCCTTAATTCCTGAATTACTGCATGACTTTTTTATAGCCTGTGTTATGAAAAGACCAGATGACTGTAAGAGTTCCTTCTGGCCTTTAAATCTTAAACCTCTGTGAAGAGGACATTGAAAGAAGAGCTCACAGATTTTGGAACTGACACAGAAATCTAAACCCCATGAAAAAAAGTGAATGAAATATTGGTCTGCTGAAGAAGACAAACATTCCCTTGTATTTGCTAATTTCATCCCACATGCCTAAGCTTTTTAATTGTAGTCCAAATAAATACAAAAAATGACTGCTTTTTGCTTATCATCAGAGCTCAGCAGTATGTAATGTTGTCACCTAATTAAATCAGCTTCTAGATCTGTCTTTATACTTGTGTTAGTAAAAAAAATTGGATTCTTATTTGTAAGAAAACATCACACTTATCAGATGTCTTTTTTTTTTTTTTTTAGTTGAATTAAATAATTTCATGTTGAAAATTTCCTAGAAAGATGAACTGAGACATTTGAAGGTTTTGTCAGAAAGCTGAAGCTGTCTGGTCAAACTTGTACTTTTCAGATGGTTTTGCTGCTGTGTCTAGCCACGGTTTATACAGGAATAACTAAATTTTTATTATGTTGATCATGGTCCATCCAACATGAATTTAGATGCTGTGAAGTGATAGCACTATTTCTTATGTAAAAACAGACAAGTTCTGTAGTGTTTATTTTCCTAATTTCTATATTTGAATAAACTACATAAATACTTAAAGCATTAAGTGAGCTTTATGAAGATGAGCTGTAGATTCTCCAGTAGCATCATAAGTACTGATGCAAACCAGGAAAGAGACTCCCATTTTGTGTTAATTAAAAATCACCTTGACAACTGAAGAAATCCCTTTATAAACTTAGAATTCATTTACTGTAATTAATCAAAATTTTGTTTGAGAAGATTTAAATGCATTTCAAGGAAACATACAAGTGTTATTTCCTCTTTTAAAAGTATGTTTGAAGCATTGTATGAAATGCAAATTTTTTGCTAGTGACGCAGGTTTCCAAAACTTCTTTTCTGTAAGCAAATGAAAAGGCAGTGGGATGGTTTTGCTAATGATATTTTAAAAATCTTGTTGATTAATAGCTATTTTATCTCTTATGAAATACTTCTGGCATATTTAATGAAAGAACCAGATACATAGGATCATCTTAAAGATGATGCTATTCTGATGAGCATATTTTAAAGAATTAAAACTTCTGTTTATTTCCTATGACAGGAATTGTGTTCTGTGCCACTTGTTCACTTTCCACAAGCCCACAGTCCACGAAATTGAAAAATCTATTGAAAGTCACATGTGAGTGAACCCACTAGCCTTTAATGTGCAAGAACACTCATCAATCATTTCTTTAGCCCTTCTTTGTTCTAATTTTACTCACCGACTAGGAGCGAGTGCTGTGTGAGTATTATTATACACAGGATTACCTGTTTCTGTGACTGAGCCCCTCAGAGTTAGTACTGCCGTATGAAAGCCATGCAATGCACACCCTTCTGCAGTTTTGCAGCTTTGCATGTTCCAAGTAATGTCTGCCCATCCCAGCTTAATTATTTGTGTGGTAATCCAAGAAGTTTTCATAAAGCCTAATTAATTTTATGGTTGGATATAGAATTAGTCTTTTGTTGTTCTGTAGAAGCAAGGCAGGCTTTACAGTGTCGGAAACAGTTTGAAAGTCTAAATCAGGTGTAATACAAACAAATAAGATGAGTCAAGAAAGTGGAACTAAAGCTTATTGGAGAGAATATAATTTCACATTCTTTGTAATGTGTCGAAAGCCTTATTGTGTCAAAAGAAAGAACTACATAGCCATCATGAATTGGGCATTTATGGAAGAACAGAAGTTGTTTAATACTCTTTTAGATCAAGCTTTTGCAATACTTCACATTGTTTTCCAACAACCCTCTGATCCACAATCAGGTACGACATAAGAGGGGAGGGTATTGTCTTTGCATTAATTCTCTTTGTAGGTTTTTTATTGCCACCCATAGGGGTTTTTTTGGCTCCTTGCATATGTAATTCTTATCTTTCAGATGATAGAAAGGTAAAATTGGGACAATGGGCCCTAAAGAAGAAAATTAACAGTGATCAGTGCAAATGAAGAAGAGAAGCCTTGCAAATATAGGAAGCAGAATTTAGGGAAACTGTTTTAAAAATTTTCCCTTTTGTTTCTACACAAAACTAGTGAGCTTTCAAAATAAGCTAAACGTGTAAATATGAAAACTAAATTTAATCATCTATTGTACCTTCACTGAAATGTGGCTATTCCAGCAGCTCATGTTATCAGTACAAAAAGATTGGCAAGAACTCAGCTGGATACCCCGTTGAGCTGCAACCTAGTATATTTGCAGTTACCAAAGGGTAAATTCCTGTATTTGTCTTTGATACAGGAGCTGATGCCTTAAAACAAAAACAGGTTGTGTAGTTTTACTAAGCAAGCTTGGCCAGGTCTGGGATTGTATTTCACACCTGAAATAAGATGTCCCCCACATCACCATCCTGATGTTGCTTTCTGCATCTGACAGGTGTTTTATCACAACAGAGGAGCAGCCATACGGCTGAGCACAGAGGTCTGTCTAGCCCAGAATTTGTCTTGACAGTTGCCAGTAATGGATGATTACAAGTGTGGGACAAACAGTGATCACTCACTACCTTGTTTAGGTTTTAGCCCACCACAGAAAATAGTTGTACTGCAGACTAACAGGCTGCATTTTGACATATTTTAAAGCTAGCGCTTTAGAAACCACAGGTACCAAGCTGTTTCCTTCAGCAGTAGGAATGCTGACAGCAGCTGTACACTGAAACCTGATCTAACCATTGTACATTGCCCCTGTTTGGCAAAGTGTTAGCTGCTGGTATTTAGGGACTCCTCATTTCTATTTATTTTTTATTTGATCTGCTTTTGTAAGTGGGCTAGGCTGTTCACTGAGTAATTTTCCCCCTACAGCTTCTAGTGATAAACACCAGCTGTCGACAGTGAATGCAGTAACATGAGAAGCATACAATGATTTTCAAGACAAGGTCAAATGACAGGTAGTTAAATAATGTAGAAAGGATAATCTTCTGAACAAGCAAAAATCTGAGGTTGGCACAGTGTTTTTCACAAAATTTGCAATCACCAGATGGCAATGCAGAGGTCAAGCTCCCAGACAGAATATATCATGTAACTGAATAAATAATTTGTGTATAAATGATACGCTATGAAAACTAACTCTTTCTTTTGAGATACCTACCTGACCTTGTGATGTTACTGTTAACACTCTTTAAATTGTTGTCTGGGTTGCTTTATAAGGTACTACATGAAATCATATGTTGCCACTGAAGTCAAAAATTATATTGTTATACACATTTAAAGGTCTCATGATTTTGAAACCTAAGGCTTTTTTTCTGTGCTAGCATGTGTGCTTAAAAGTGTATTATGATGAGAACATGACAGAAATCATATTCTTGAGAATTTAAGCAGAACTTAGCTGCTTATGGGATTTTATCTAGCCAGTCTAGTGCCTTTCCTTGCATATTCCTTTTTCACTTATGCCTGGCTTCTTGTGTTTCATAGTGTCTCTTGAGAGGTATTCCTTTACATTGTCCAAAAGCCTACATTTAACTGGCTAATAAAATTAGCAAAGTGTTTTATACCACTTTAATTTCAATTTTCCCTTAAGCACGAGGTGCTTTAAATTTCTTTAAATTAAAAACATCACACTTATTATGCAAAAGTTTAATTGAATGCAGTAAATACCTTTTCACTACCCCTTTAGAGCAAAAACAAATTAATGTTTTTCCAAAGTGGACCTCTTATGTGTGTTAAAAGAAATGCAGTAAAGTGATAATCTAAAATCAGTATGTAACCATAGAACCCACAGTGAGCTGTCACAGACATAATAATATAACACTAGAAGATTTTTTAATGGAAATGTCAAATACAATTTTATTAATAGGAAGTTAGCTCCCTATGATGATGTAGGTATAATTTCATTGTTGGTTGGGAGCTTAAAAGATTCCTTTTCCTTTATATATTATATTTTAATAAAGGAAATTAAAATATCAATCAAAATCTATGCTGAAATCATGTTAGAGGTTTTGAGGAGCTAGGCAATGTAGGAAAATTCACAGATAAGGCTGCCACAATATCCAGAGATTAAAAGCAGTGAAAACAACCCTTAGGAATTGCTTGCCTTCCATGAATTGTCAGTTCATGATGAGAGATGAGGTGATAGTAAAGTGAAATATTTCTTCCCAGTGAGCTGAAGGTGTGATAATGACTTTTGAAGGTGTAAACTTGATTAGACTGAATTTATTCTGAATTTGCTTTCTAGTTTTAAAGAGAAAATCTCCCTTTGAGTTAATGGAATACTAGTAAGCAGAACCTCATACGTTATGTTGTTTTTAATACCCAAACCATTGTCCAAAAGTGAGGAAGGATTTACAAATTAGTGCAACTATGCTGATTTCAAAGATCACAAAAACTTCTTTGACCACCCTGAGAGAGAAGACAGTTTTGAAGATGGGCTTCACAGTTATCTTACTGTTCTGATAATAATCTTATGACCTTGGGTTTGAACAGTATGAAGAAGTAGTGGAATTTTTCTCAGTAGCCAAAAAATAAATGATACTTCATTCTCTCTCTGCAGTCTCTTTGTGTTAGTCATATTCCTTATTTTAGGTGGAAAGTATAAATAAATTGTAGGATTCACATCCAGCAAAACAAGCAAAAAATTAAATTATTGAAATTACTGAATTATTGAAAGCTTGGAAATTATCAAAATTACTGGCTATGAAAGTCAAGTATTTAGGTAACTTAGAGGAAATTTGTTGCAAAAATGACATTTTACTCCAGTTCTAAAACAACTCTTTTGCAATACCAATGTTAGTAGCTACAATTTGTTCAAATGTGATTAATTATTATTTTCCCTTCTGTAGCATTCAAATAGGAAGAGCAAGATCCATCTCACTGAAGTAACAAGTATGAAATATATTGTAGTGTTATATACACCAAGAGAAGCATAGAAGGTGTCATCAGGGTCTAACATTACTGTTTCTGGCATTTGAAGATGACCTCTAGTTCTTTAGCATATGATATTTTTATGAGCATTGCTAGCTGGAATCAGAGAAATTTTTTTAATATATGTCTCTCTCTGCTGAGAAGGTTTGAGACTTTGAATGGGTTTTTAATTTATAATACATACTTTTTTTTTTTGTCATTGAACTTGTTGCACAATTCTTTCAAGCTGAAATTTCAAACAACCTAGCAGTATAATAATTATTTGGTACTGGACACATTTCCATTGCTACCATCAATGCTTTTAAAGGAGCTACTTATTAGCATAGATTGGAAATTACTGAAAATCATGGCAGCTGTAGTGAGAAGGGAGTTCTTGTGAGAAATACTTCTCTTTGCGTATTTTCCCTTTTACAATCTGAGTTGCTGGCTGAAAAAACTTGTGTGTCACTGACAATCCTGAGCTGGTAAAAAGCAACAGGGACAGGAACAAAGGGGTTCAAGTTGTGAATTCTGTATCTTGATTTTCTGATTAGAAGACAGTTTTAAACAACTGTATTTCCTCCACTGTTACATAAAACACATGCAGATCACATTTTAAGCTCTAATAGAGGTAAGGAATCATTATCTTCTTACTTTTTTTTTTAATTCTATGTCTTCATATCTATTTTCCAAATGAAATTGGCAATGATTATTGAAACAAGATGAGCAGGATGCAATTGTAGCTGCATTAGAAGTAAAATTCATAATTAATTTAATTACTCTCTATTTTTCCCCCATTCACACATTTACACATTTCAATGAACCTTATGCTCCTGAGACCTCAAATGGTACTCCTAAAGTCTTCTATTTAACTACAAAATAGTTATAATACAGAAGCAAAAAACCATGTGAAACACAATGATTGAAATAACTTTCTCTCCATTACAGTACCTGCTAAGAGCAGTGAGACAAAGCAATAGAAGGAAGGTTTAACCCAGCAGTGGATTGTGCTTAGTGCAGCTGTGGATAATTAGAGCCTGATGCAATGCTTGCTTTTAGGAGTTGTTGGCTTTTGCAAACCTTTTGTGTATAGAATTGTGGTGAGGGGGGATACTTACCATCAGTTTGGCAGCTTATGTTTTATACAAGAAACATTTTAGCATCAGATTGCCATAGACATTTAATCAAATAAGTCAGTGGGAAAAGATCAAGAAAAGATTTTGCTCTGAGATGTCAGGGAATTCTTTTAATCCACTGCCTTAAAAATAAACACTAAATATTGTTAAAGCCTTTCTGTTGCTCCAAAGCAGGTTCTCTAATACTGCCAATAGTGTAAAATTGCTCTGGAGGTGTCCATCTTTCTCTCTTGACTGAATATGGAGCCCACCTGATCAGTTTTGGGTGACTAGCATCAGTTATAGGAAAAGTATGATTAGCAAAGATTAATCCAAATCTGTGTTGCTAATCAATGTGCACCAATGCATTCTTTTGAAACTTGAATCTCACATAGGAATGACATTTTCAGAAGAGTAATTTATCTTCCCATATGACATATATATGGTATAAACATCCATATATGGCACCTTAAGATATTATTAGAATATTTTATGGCACTTTTTTTAGGGGTAATTTAATTATTGAGATTTATCTCCTAACATTTATGATAATGTTCACATTTGACTTTCACTTAATTTCTTTTCGGATATATTTTTCTCAGGATTTGTTTTTTCCTTTCATGGAGCCACACATTAACTTTAGCCATAATGGTTCATTATCATTCTGGATACTGAAGAAGTATCTTTCTAATATTGTAGTAGAGGTTTCACATCTTGCAAAACAAAAACATGAGAGCAAAAAAAAGTCTTTACTGTTGCATGATGAGTTTAATATCTATGTGGATTCCTCAATGTTTAAAGAATACAGAAATGTAAGGTCCAACCTGCAATACACAAGATGAATCCACAAAGAGATAATTATCAGTTCAGAAAGACAAAATGGCAAACAGTTGTAAAAGCAGGCTGATTCAAAAGGCTAAGATTAACCAAAATAAAAATAGTAGTTTCGTATGAAAAATGCCACATAATTAGTGAGTAGGTAAAGTATTGCATTCCTAGATGTGCTTATTAAAAAAATACTTTGCAAAATCAGAGTTAAGAACAAAAGTATTTTCATAGCTTTTGTTTCATTTAATTACCACTTATTCAAATGAAACTGAATAAAAATTAACTTAAAAGCAACTGAAAACTAACAGCAAAGAAACACAAACAAACAAAAACTTAAAAATAAGACAACTGAATCAGTTTTAAAACAAAATCACAATACCATTTTGTAATCTTGTAATGAAGCAAAGGTGAACAAACCTAGTGACATCATACTGAAGTTTCAAAGGAATGCTAACGTTCAGACTAGAATACAGTAAAATATATGCTGGGAATTATCAGGAAAAGCCTTTCTTTTACCATTTTCAGAATATGGCTCATATAGACTCCATTATGCTGGTTTATGGGATAGGGTGTTTGAGGAACAGCAGTCCTGTCCCATTGACAATGCATCTGTCAGAAATGTTTAAACTATGTGGTAGAAGGCATGTGGTTAAGGCTGTATAGAAATCACGCTTTTTCTGTTTCCCACAGAGAAGAAACTGTACAGCCAAGCTACAGTTTCCATCTTCATTTTCTTCTGTGGTGAAATCCTGACTAAAATGTGGCTAGTATTTTACTTAATCTTTCACTCTGGGACCACTGTCTGGAGCATAGGAGATAGCAAGGGAGGAGAAGTATGTAATTTGTACTGGTTCTGCATCAGTATTTCAAGGCAGGAGACATGAAAGAATGCAAGGAGGAAGTCTCAACTAATTTCATACACTAAACTCTGTATTCTCAATTCTTCTTCAGCAACAAAAAGTTTTTATCTGCTTATCTACCTTTAGCACCAAGTGGCTAAACAGGCTAAAATTTTAACACTTGCATGGTCTCACCTCTAACTGAATACATTCTGTTTGGCAAGCTGTCTTCATATCCTGTTCAGTCACATTTTCTCTATGGTTTAAGTGTTTTTAGTTGTGCACGGAGAACATTTATGTACAAAAATATCCTTGTGAAATGGGTAGTGCTCTCTTCTATTTTTATTCCTTTAAGACATGCTAAATATAAATGCACAAAAAAATAGAAGTAAAAAGGCACAAGGAAATAGAAAGCAAGCTAAAAATACTTTATCAGCAAAGAAGATACTGAGTCAGAAAAATGGAAGTTATACTCCTTGTCATACATCACTTTGAATCTTTGGAGAATACTTAGATACTGTTGTGATAGGCCTTAGCATAAGAACACAAATATAATTACTATTAAAATCGATCAGTGTGGGAAGGACTCCACTTCCCTTATATAAGAAATGCTGGATTAATTTATTAACAGTTTCTGGGGTTATAAGGAGGCTAGAGAAAAGAGAAAACTCTTTTTCTTCAGTCAGCATTGTAGTTGGGGAACTGAGCAAAAGCACACATTTTGTTCCTATTGTCATTTGTAAATATGTCATTACTAAATCTTTATATTGTAGTCATTGGTATATCCAAGTAATTAAATTGTGTTAGTACCTCAGAAAATCAGAGCATCCAAGGGTATTCTAATAAAACAGTTCAAAGAAGCTTTGAGGGCACAGATCTAGGACACAATTCAGGTAACAATTGTAATGAAAGCATATAATCATATGCTCTGGATCCAAAACAAAGTAATCATCATCACATATGTAGCTTTCTTTATCTGATATTTTTTATATGTTCATATGGACTGCATGCAACTGGTGAAAGCTATATACTTGTTGGTTTGAAACAATGGGTTAGTCTGAAACTGAGTCACTGCACCTGGTGCACTTACACTTCTCAAAGCAGCATTTACAGGAAAAACTGCAAACCTTATCTAGGCCACTGTCAGTAAGTGATGAATGAGGTCAGTGGTGGTGTAACCCCAATTCTTTTTCCATGGGTGCAATTGGCTCCCTTGGAAACATTTTCTAGCTGGTTTCAGAATATGCAAGGGGTCCCACCAAATATCTGTAGACTAATAGCTTTTGCAGGGCTTCTAAAATGTTGTCTTGTCAACATTGAATTGGGAATATTGGGAACATTGAAGGCAGCAGTGTACTGCTTTCAAGAATCTATATAGTACTGTATGTCATTAATAGAGGTACAAAGTATTGCTTGTTAATGTATGAACATGTAAAAACTCACTCTCCTACCAACTTTTAAAACTAGTGTCTGCATTACAGTAAATCAGAAATTTGACATTTGAATAATTTTAAAGCAGTCTGCTGGCTGCCTCTCATGACTTTTTGAAATACCAGCTTTATGGTAGAACCAACAGAGATATGATAAAAATTGCAGAGAGTAACTGATATATTAAATTTCCTATAACATTAACTAAAGTACATTTCTCTCAGCTGTGAAAAGTAGCAATTAACTATCCAATTTTATATATAGTTTGTGAGTACCCTTTTGGTAGCAAGAGGCTGTATTTCTGCAGTGGCATAAATGAAGTACAGGCTGATACAAAATGAAGATTTAGTTTGCATTTTGCCTGTAGTCAGATCAGAGTTTAAAAGAACTTAAGACTTCAAAAGATTTTAGCCCCTTAGGACCTTAAATATAATGCTCCTTCACTGTGCTGATTTCAGATCCATGTAAATTCTCTGAGTGAAATGGGTGTTTATCTCCAAAACAAAAAAAGATAAAATACTGTGTTCTATGAGAAGTCCTATGCTGGAATAATGTCTTTCATGTTCATCCGATTTAGTTCCACATAATGTGTCTAAAAAGCATCAGTGGTGTAAATAAACATGTAGAAAATAAGTGATGTAGATCTATGTTTATGTGTAGCAAACACATCTAAATTCTTGTGATAATCAACTTTGTATTTACCAATGAATAGCAATGCTCCCTAACTGTGCTCTACTGCTAGGAATGTTTTTATCATTGCCAAAACCATAGCTTTACAAGAAGAAAACAAATCAGATGATAAAAAATTAATGCATTCATTATAGCAGCCCTTTTTCTCCATACTGAAGAAATCAAGCACCTGTTAATAGACAAAGAGGAAGAGGGACAGAAAATGTAATTTCACTGTACTATCCATTAGCAGGAGTTTTTAAATCATCAGCAGAAAGATAACAGAGCCCTTTGATTACCTCCATTCCTATGGAGAAAACAAGAGAAATCTACAGTGAAATCAATATCTCTGATTATATGGTGGTAATGTAGTTTTTTAAAAGGATATACCCTTATCATCTTCATTCCACATAAGAAAAAAGGCAATACAAGCAAAACCCGATCAAACAAAATACAGAAGTCAATAAAAAAAGAAGTACTGATTTTTATCAGGTTGGTGAGGGCTAGAGCAAGTTGCTCTAGAGTTATCTCAAAAGGCATGTGACATTTTAGCTCCCACCCTCTGTTCTGTAAGATTTTTGATGTTTAGAAAAGAATGAAAAAATAAGAAAGAGAGAAGGAATGGAGGTCTGGGCTACGTACTGTGTTTCTGAAGCCCTTCTGACTGATTCTGCCAATAAGTGACATGCACTCTCTATCCACATAACAGCTGATCTGCAGCAGTTACCAAAATCTCATACTATGGTAGTCTTACACTCTGTAATGCATAAGGGCAAATGAGATTATGTTGTTAGCAGATTTAAAGTGACAGAAATACAGTGAAATTTTACCTTCCATGGGAAAATAACAGGTAGAAGCATCCTTTAGTGATGCTGAAAATTGCATCTTTCCACCAATTTTTAATAAATTCAAGTCATTGACACCTTTTTTTGCTGAACTTGCCTTCTGTTGGTCTTATTTTCTTCTGTGAAAATGTAATAACACACCCTACGCTCTCTTTACAGGAAGCTTTTATGTTTTAGCAATGTAAAAACCCTTTTCCCTCCTCCCCCCCCAAATGACATAGGGCTTTGCTTCATCATCCCAGCTCTTCAAAACATTGTCACTGGGAAATGCTTGGCTTAGTTTTCAGCCTCCTCACTTTTTACTCAGTTCTGAGTAGTAGTAAATATTGATGGCAAATAGAGTCACTGTTTACTCTATAAAAAAAATAAAGTTCATATTCTCCATTTATGTGCTGTTGCACCTAAGAGCACACCCATACTTTTGTGCTGTTTGTATAAGCATATACTTATATGCAACGTACAGTCAGACAAAGTACAGAACTGGAAGTCTCCATTCAATCAAATGATGCTGAAGATTAATGAAGAGTCCACTGTTCACGTTCATTTGTTTATAAAAGATCTTAAAGTTACCTATTTGAACATCTAGAAAGATTTTTAGTTCTATTTTTTTATTGAAGATGAGACCTCATAATTTTAAAGTCATTCTTACCCTTTTTTCTTCTATTTTAACTTGCCCTTTTGCATGCATCTCTTTCTTCCTGTACTCAGCCCTTTTTGTAGCAATAGTCCCTTGAGTCAGAAAGAACCAACATGACCTTGAACACATATCAAAGCAGATGTAGTAAATTTACATAGTATCATGCAGTTTTCCTTGAAAATATATCACCTAGTGGAAAATGGGGACATACTTATGCCCAGACAACAGAAATGAAGGATAGCTTTGTCCAGAGGTCTTTGACATATTAAACTGTTTTTCATGAGAAATTACAAACTCGTGCAACTTTTTTTCCCTCTGGAACTAAAGTCAGTGGGTTGGTGTACTGAAAATGTGGTGCTGAGTGAGACTTATCCACACAAGGAGGAACCACACAGTTTTTGCAAATCTGTGTGCTATCTGACCTCAGATTTAAAAATCAAGTGACTTAAAGCAGTCCCTTTTTCCAATTCCTGCCCCTTTTCCCTTAGGGCACACACCAGTATCCAAAACTGTTTTTTACATTTATTTTCATGCTCTCTTTAATAAAATGCAACTGTGAGCTTATATTTTTTCCTGCTGACCAAAGACAGCAGCAGCAGACTAACATCATGATGTGTGCTGGTACATACCAGCTGGGTGATAACAGGCCTTGTGAAACAAGCTAGGAAAAACCCTACATATTTTCTGTGTTAACCCTACTACACCACATGCCCTATATACAGTAGTCAGTAGCTGGAATCTTTCTGGTATCGGAAAAATAGGAAGAAAGTACATCTCTTGTGGCTACACATGATATCCCAGAAGTACCTCTGAAATCCGCTTGTGTTTTGAAGGTTCAGATAGGTTGAGCTTGCTGAAATGTATTTGTTATTAATATTAGTAGTAGGAAGTAATTTCCCATTTGGTCAGATCCCCATGGTTCTTTGCAGGAACTCGTGCCTTCTGATCAACAAATCAATATGATTATGTAGAAGTGTCTTATTCTTTAAAATACCCCTGTGTTCACACATCTCACAACTCTGACATAATACCTTACTTATATATTCTACCTACTTACACATTTCACTTGCTTATCTTATACGTACACATCACTCTACTTACACCTTTTCTTACTTCCACTTTTTACAACTTCTACGTAACACAGTACTTATGCATTTTACTTACTTATACATAATACACTACTTATACATTTTACAATTTTTACATAAAACAATACATATACATTTTGCACCTGCTGCGTATGAGATCTCACATTGCTTGATTGGTTTCTCTATTTTGTCCATGAGTTCTGCAGACTTTTCTGATATGATTGGTTTTAATCTAGTGCGGCACAGTCCTTTTTTATCTATTCCTTGCTGTCTTGGTATTTAGTTTTTCAGCTTCTTCTTTCCCAATTCAGCACAGTTTACCTTTCAGTCCTTGATGAATTCCTCAGGGCTCTAACAGGCAGGACTCCTGATCCAGGCAAGCAGAGTCAAGATGATGACAGCAACAAAACCCATCCAGTGATCAGCAGCCAAGTTAGTCCAGGAAATCCAAACAACAAGCCAGCAAAGGACAGGGAGCAGATATAAACCTGTCTCCCTCTCAGACTGGAGCTTAAAAACCCTCTTGGGGCTTATGTGCTGCAGCTGAAGGTGGAAAGGCCAGGTGAAGCCAGTGAGGGTAATTCCAGCCTGGTCCCACTCTGAGGGTTCTGGTAAAAATAACTAAAAATGGTTTGGCTGGAGCACACTGTCAAGGTTCAAATACTTTACAACAGTTTGTCAGATGTTTGGAGAGAAGAAGAAAATCTGAAGATCTCACAGGTGGGTGAACAGGATTAGATGCAGTTGAATCAATTCAATGAAGAATGCTAGCTTTGACACAGGGCAGTTGTGTATTACATCAGTGCAATGCCTCAGTCAGCTGAAAGCAGAGTTGACAGAAGATAACGGAATCAGATTATCTACACCAAGTCTTTTATTTATGTGCTTTGGCTGTAGTGATGAGAGAACAGAAACAGGCAATATTCAGTAGCTGAATTGTGTGCATGCAAAGCTACAGAGTTAAGCACTGACCTTCAGTTTGGGTGTCATTTTTCCCCCTGTGGGCTGACTAGAACTTATCATTTTGCAAAAGGCAGTGTGGAAACTGCCCTTTACACTTCAGGTCTTAAAAAGTGAAAAACTGATATATTAATGCTATAGGACAGTGGAAGCTCTCGAGATTTGTGACAGCCAGTACCATTTACATATGTCTTGCTTCTGTCTTTGCTGTTGTTTTATACTATATTCCTGAAATAGTAGGCAACCAAACATAACAGAGAGCTCAGACTTTTGGCCAACTGAGTTGTATTTGTCTGGCAAGTACACTGAGCTTTAGCAGGGTATTCCTACAGGATGTACGGGAGATAAAATTAGTGTTCCTCTTGAAATAGAGTGGTACAGTTGTTTCTGTGTTATAGCTACTTTCAAACACCAAATGCTAAACTTCTTTGAAACCAGCAATGCTAGTTGTTGAAATTCTACATCAAGAAAATTGTGTACTGATAGTAGGAACATGATAAGAGTCTGAGAATTATTAGCATATATGAACAAATCATCTCTTGTTTCAACATATTTGATTATGATATGGTGATTTCCTGGGCAGTTTCTGAAATAGATTAACACAGATAGGGACTTGAAAAATGCATTTAAAATTTATACATGTTAACATTGACAGGCAATTTGATACAGAGAATAAGTTTGTGCTGACTAATCAGGTACGGTCTATAGATCAGGAGTATGTTTCTTTTAAACATGTAATCCTGCATTCTTTTGTAATCTGGTACTTTAAAATGGTTAGTTCTGGCAACAGCATTGGATTATTCTTTAAGGATCTGCTCTAATACCCAGTAAAAAGTAGGATGAGGTGCAAACAGAAAACAGGCTAACTACCCCAGGACTCAACATCTGCAAGCAGCATCTGAAGAAATGAACCTGAGTTTATATTCATTGTTTTGAGGGGGAAAAAGAGTGCTTGGGAATTAAAAAAGAAGGCAAAAAATGAATATGTAATTTGTGTCTTATTTGAATTTTCTTACAGAAAGAACTTAGAAATCCCTACCAATTGAAAGATTTGGTAACTTCATAGAGATATTGGAAATTACTGCTGTTTAGCAGTGTCACAAACTTTTCATGTTGATTAATGCCTGTGATAGATTCCTTTTCTGATGAGCTGTACGCAGTCTTCACACAAGTGTTACTCTTTACATAAATATTTTTCTGGTTTATTTATCTGACAGCTGTTATTTTTATTATGATCACAGGCTTCCAAGGAGCTGAACTTCTATGGTAAACTAAGCTGTCATAGAGGCAATATACTTTTATATTTATCTTTTTTATTTCAATTTTTATTTCGTCCATATAATGCTACTTTACCCCTAGCATAAGGGTTCTCCACTCTTAAGTAGAGAAACCTTTAAGACATTGTACTGGCCAGAGAGTTGTGGCTGGTTTTGACTTAAAAGAAGAGTGGTCATTTAGACAAAAATCCTTAGGAGAGGCATGAAGACAGATCTGATATGTTGTTTATTGCAGAGGATGAATGTGTGAAAAACTCTGAACTTCATTGCTCCTAATGGTGGAGAGAAGGAAGAGGAAGAGCAATTTCAGCATCTTTATTCATTGATTTCAAGCAGTGAATCATGTGTTCCCTCACAAGCTGTTTAGAAACTTAAGTAATCCTGCACTGATGTCTTCTTGAAATTGTAAAATGACAACCCCATGAGCAGGTGGTCAACATTCGATCAAAGTCACACTGAGGCCCATCTTTATCAGGTTTATGGACATACCAGCATCAGGGCCAGAGCTTGATGAGTGGTGCACTGGTGAGAAATGACAGGGATGGACCATCCTGTGACCCCCTGGCCTGGGGGAGAGCTAGGTTGGGCTTTTCAGACAGACCAAGATGGCTGAATCAAAGAGGACCACTTCTTGTCCCTGAGAACAAGTGACATGGACAGCCTCACAGCTGTACTGCCTACGACTTCGCTACCTCCCACATCATTCCTTTCTTGGAAAAACTGTTTTGAACTGTCCAAAATGGAATCAGAAAGTAGACTAACAGCAACAAGACAATCTGGTGTCTGATGACATGACTTGCTTGACCCTCTATGTATGCCCTTACGCCTAGCCTCAGAAGGACCCTACTGTTTACATCACCAGCTGCAGCTAGCTCATCTTTCCAGGCCTTCTCAGAACCTCCTCTTCTTCTTAGGTAGTCTCTTTGCCAGTCACATCATTTCACATCCCTGCCTCAATACTTGGACACATTTCAACAAAAGAAGTTCGGCTCTTCCTACCATGGCAGCTTGACTCCATACCAACTGTGATTTCATTTTGTGAGGCTCCATAGTATCTGAATGTATTTCACCCACTGTGCTTACTGTGCATAGCCGTGCTGCTGTGCATTTCCGTCTTACATGCACACTTTTGGCTATGATGTCTTAAGGACTCCCTTTATAGAACCTAGAGTGTACTTAATCACATTAGAAGAACTACCTGGATTTGGTAACCTATTAAGCCTTTCTCATCTTTAAAATTGTAGTTTCAGGTCCTGATAGGTAGTATTTGTTTTCCGACTCATAGGGGTTAAAACAATCTGTAAAGCAGAGAGTATTCATTCTGCTGTTAACGAACAATTTGAAAATACTAGCTCTTCATTTTCCAAATATTTACTTGGATAAAACATACTAACTTTGAATGAAAATAAGGAAACAACTCAATGAAGAAAAAAGAAAAAAAAAAAAAAAAGACCTGGTGAAGCAGACTTACAAATTTTGTTAAAATGAGAAGTAGAAATCTGATTATTAAAAAGCAAATCACCATTTTCTGCAGCTACAAGTCTGTGTTCTCTGTTGAGAATAGTGACCGGTATGAGCACCCTTCTTTGTCTTATAGGGGTTTCTCAATCATCAATGACAAACCCAGTGTAATAAAAGGTCAGGGCAGAACCAGGTGTTTCCATTTGGAAGAAATCTTGTTATGTAGCTCTGCCTTCAAAAGGACCTTCTACATCTTCAATAGCAGCACTAGCCTCATAACCTGCAGCTACACTAATGTAAAGAAAAAGTCCTTCCTCTACTACAGCTCTTCCTTTCCAGCTACAGGAAATTAACTTCTAAGCTTTAAACATTGACGTTGCCCTTTACTCTTTTGTGTTGCTAACGTATTCATCATAGCAAGCGCCATGTACTGTGCTTGGAACAGCACATACTATTGGAAATTTTCTTCCAGGTGCCATCACTGTTCCTGATCTCTCCTCTGTAGCCCAGGACAGAAATGTTATGGTACAGTTGATTAATCTGCAGGGGTTTAGAGCATCTCTTATGCACAGCTTTGTAGCCCTGAATGACAGGAAGAGCTGCTAGATCTGGCCAGTGTAGAGCTTTTATGGGAAATCACAGCTGTGCACTCAGAAAACTGGCTAGCACTCATCCTGCCTATGGGGCAGTAGTGACATGTAGAGCATTTTGCATAACCAAAGACAGCCAAATTTCAGAATCTTCCTGTAAAGAGTCATCAGTTTCATGAGGATTTCCACAACTCAAGGGTTTAGGGAGCACTGTATTACTTTTATAGGTACTGTAGCCAATTTGTGCTGGCCAGTAAATCAAGAAACCCAGCAGTGCTCTCTTATTTCCACCCATATTATTTTCCAACACTGAGTTCTTGTACCAGTAAAATCTCTCACCCACCAAATCTGAACAAGTACAGTTGTTTGTTTGGGTTTTTTTCTTGAGAACTCAGTATGAAAGCATACTGAATGTTTTTAGACACACATAATAATGACTATGCGTAGAAATTAATTAAATTATCTTTCTGAATAGGATACTAGCAGATTAAAACATAATTATGAAGTCAAATATAATTTTCAGTATATAGATCAAGTTTTAATTGCTAGACTAATTACAGAAAGACAAGAGAGCTTTGAAATAATTTGAAATAATTTGACTGAACAATTAATCAAAAGCAGGGTTTCCATTTTTCCACTCCTGTCCCTGTTCTTTTGCAATTAATACCAGTCTTCCCATAGTCATATAATAGAAGCTTTTTATTTAGTCATTTAGAAGTTTAACTTCTTGAATATGACCAATGAACCATTGCATTAATATGTTAATTGATACTGTAAGGGGTCTGGAAATTATTAAAGTATTAAAATATTTATTGCTGTTTTGCTTTCATCCAATGTAGGAAGTGAACACAGAGTCTAAGTTTAAAGATTTGCTTGTGAAAAGATTTTAAAATGGAAAAAACTTTTAATAGTATTACAAAAACCATTTCTGATTTGGATATTTCAGCCACTTGAATATTTTTGACTGAAATAAGACATTCCCTGTTGGGTATAATTTTATTCCTTTGGGATATTTTTGCTAATTAAGCCAGCTGAAATATGAGACAGTGTCATGCAGCAGCTCAGACTTCTTCTCTGACTATGAAAAATAACACAGAATGTTAAGGAATTACATGATCTATTGTAGTGACAGACTTTTCCATCAGTCCGTAAATGAGTGTCTGTGGGGCTCTGCTGCAACTCATGAACATCACATAGTACCAACATTATACAGAAGGAGTTACAATTATATCACAGAGATAAGTTGAACATAAATTATTTTACAGCTATGGGAAAAGTAGCTGCCTTATGAAAATCAGGATTAGATTGAGTTTTGAATTTCTTCTAGAAAGTGAAAATCGGATTCTATTTCCTGACAATATATTTTCAATAATCTGTGACTTAATAGTAAATTCTCTTAAACACCAAATAAGTACTTAAAATAGGCACTGTAGGATTCATTTTCATTAAAAGGTACAATGTAAGGTCCCTTAATCTGGTTACATAATACCATCCCTACAGAACTGTGTCCTTTCTGAACCTGTTTGAAATAGCACACTTAGTATGCAAGGAGCATGCTGCAGCTCTTGGTGAAGGTGGTGTCTTTTTTTGGAGGGAGATACAGGTGTGCTGATTTTCACATTACAGAGGGGGAAATAGAGGAGACAGATGTTGACTATGATAAGGAGATGATGATGTATATATGATTAATATGTCACTAAGTGTGTTTTGGGACAGTCTGTATGACCTCTTTATTCAGATTAAAAGCATGTGCTCTAAATAACAGTAGGCTTTTAAATTAATCAGTGTTTGTCTTTATACTGCCAGGACTCAGATGGAAATGTCATGGGCATTTAGGTTGATGGGACCTTGCAGCTACTACATCACTCTTGTTGGGAAGAGTAAATGACTACATATTTGACCTTTCCACCTATATCCGGTTACACTGCAGATAGAAAAATTATAGGAGTGTAAATATTGTTATTATGTGCTTTGATAATACAAATCAAATCCTATTTTGTGGATATCAACTTCACCGTTATTCTTGAATGCGATCATTTGTTGTTCACATGAAATCATAGCCCACCCTGCTTTCATGAGACTAAATTTAAATGTAAATTTAAATGTATATGTATAACATAAATGCTGCATGTCAATTGTGAGTGAAGCCAGGTATTAGAAGCTTGATATCCCAATACCAGAACCAGCAGAAACTCCATGCCTTGGAAATTAATTTCCATGCCTACAAATTAAAGTTCTGACTTTCACTGAAACACAACATAAAAAGAAATTGCAAATATAAGACTTCGTCTTACTTCAAAACGCATATAAGAGCACGCTGTACATGACAAAATTTTGGGATTTCTTCTTTTTAGTTCCAAGATCATTCAAAATCTATCTTGATAAACAGGAAAACTGCTGTAAGCTTTGTTATATATTCTGTGAGTTATATCATGATATATACATAATGCAATCAAAACCCCTGCTTCTTAGGGGCTAAACATACTGATAGAGCTCTGATGCTCTAGTAGAAGTCATCTATGTGTGCACCTCTGTGACAATGCAGCTTGCTTCTAAACACCTAAGTGACAGCTTCTGCAGTCTTGTAATGCATCACTGCCTTGGATAGATGGAGGTATCTAAAGGTAAATGCAAACATTTGAATTAAGTCAAATCTACATTATGTCATAGTTAATCAAAGTCTAGAAACAATTGAGTTACCTAATGACAGGATCAAATGCCACATGATCTGTTCTTTGATACCTGGTTTCACACCTGGTATTTCTCCAGGGTGTTTTTATAGCTCTTGAACCATAGTCTCATGTGACTATTCTGGATATGGCAGGGTTTTTCACATGGCACTGGAAGCCTGCCTTTATAATCAAGAGAGTGACTCATCTACTTGATTGTGGGAAAAACGATCCTTAGAAATGCTTCCAAAGTCAATTGCAAGAAGTGGGTAACATACATGACAAGCCGGCACAGGGACCTACATTCTGGACAAAATTTCAGGAGATGTAATCTATCCCTTTTGCTTTTTTTCTCTGCTTCTAACAGAAAACAACATGCTACTGATCTAATAATTTGTTTCCCAACCCAAATTATAGAAAACATTATGATTCTTGAAAGAATTGACTTCGTACCAAGTGAGGTTTTTGCACAATGGAATTTTTTTTCTTCAGCATCATATTCCTTTAAAAATAAAAAGGTGCTTAGGCAAATCACTTTTACTTTATGTCTGCTTTCATCTGCGTGGCTTTCATGTGAAACCCTAATGCAGATAAAGAAATATTTCAATCATGATGCACTGTGTGAAATTTCAATAAGAAAAATAAGTCAAAGGGAATTTAAAATTGGACCACCAATTGTAAGACATTAGCTACTGAGAATAAGAACACGGTGATCACAGAGAGGGATAATGGGACAAATCACTTTTCTGAGCTAAGAGTTCTCAGAGGTAAAAACAGAGAGAAGGGTTTCCCTGGCCTTTCTGCAGATAAAGGGGTTTTTTTGATTTATAAAACAAACAATTTTAACGCTCAATCCATTTTTCCAAAATAGGGTCTCCTGAAAGACTTCAGGGTTTTCTTTTATCTTGAGATGGTATACAAAGTCACTGTGGGTAAAGCGTCTGTCAAGACACCATATGCCAGACATATAGGAAAAGAGACTAAATCATGAAATGTCTGAATACATTTAATAAAGTTTTCAAGAGACCGGAAAATATACTAGAAGTCATTGAAGTCTTTAAACAGTCTTATAATAAAGTTCATGCAGGCTTTAATTATGCAATCCTTCTGTGAGCATTTCCAGTCTAAATACTACAGTAGGAGGTGGTTTTGGGGTTTGGGTTGGGTTTTTTGGGGTATTTTACTGTAATAACATATGAAAGAAAAATCTATTTAATAAAATACAAAAGCATGAATTTATGAATTTAAATTAATTTCTACTTGACAAAATTGTTTTATGTTATGTATTCTGAGAAAATAGTCTTCCTAATTGCTCAGATGTATAGACTTTATGGTAAGCTTTAAGAGCACAGACCTTTCTAAATCTGCTTATATGGATTTCTCTCTTCAGATTAAATTTGGACTTGTATAATATAGAGAAAACTTCAGAAGTCTTGTCAAAATACAATAGAACAGTTGCAACTTAGATACAGATCTATTGAAAATGATGAAAATATTCTAAAAGGACAAAGAATACTGTATGTCTGTATCAGCAGTTTGAACTGAAGCTATTCCTTTTTAAAGTTCTCATTATAACATCTTTAATTGCATTACTGTTTACAAAGTTTAGTTTTTCATTTACTGAGGGGAATCTCATAATTTCTTTCCTCCCATACTTTTGAGTTGTGATAAAAATGAGCATGAATATGTGTCTGTCTTGGTTTAAGACAACTTATAGAGGTGGAAGCTCTAAAATGAGTTACCTCCCCTTAGTTTCAGCCAATCCTTTTCCACCAATAAAGAATGAATACAAGTAGATATAAGTGAAAAAAATAATAGTTTTCTAACATGCAAAACAGCAACAGGCAAATAAATAGAAGAAAATAATAGCTAGATACGAAACTGCTAAATCTCATTAAGTCCCTGGGAACAAAGAGACACCCAAAACGGCAGAAATGCCCTTTCCAAAAAGGTGGCCCCACTGCCAACTGCGTATAGGGAGACAAAGAGAAGATGGCATCAGAATAAGAGAGAGGTCAGACTTATCAGAGTGATGTCTGTTTTATGCATCCTGTACCTATATAAATGCAGAGTGCATACCTACCTTCATAACAATGAAGTGAAGAGCAGATCAGAGTAGCTACTTGCTTTCCTGTTGCTCAAACCATTCCCTTTCCCTCTTGGGTGGCTACCTCTATCCTCCATCTATCCACAGCTAAGCTTTCTAGAGCTATACTAAGATTTTACCAATTGATGGCTTCATAAATGTCTCTCCTTTTTGGTTAACTTTTGTCAGACAGATCTTGACTCACAGCAATATGGATTTTCCAGCTGAAGAACTTACAGTTGAAAATGCATTCTCTATATGTTTTCCTAGATGAAATAAACATGGGAGAAATAAAAGTAGAGGTCCAGAATGTGCAAGTTTTTAGTTTGAGTGTAGAAAGGTTTGATGAAAAGAGACTGTGTCATCTGAAATATTTGTCTTGTTGCTGGGTTTTGGTGCAGTGGGCTGTTTTGCTGTGCTTGTCACTAAGCTTTCTGCTGCCATACAATTAATTATGGAGCAGGGAACTGCAACGTAGAACTGGCTTAACTTGTTCCACAAGTGGAAGCAGTACAGTTGTGCTGGTATAGAACTGAATCCAAACTCATCAAAACTCCTTCTAGACAGCAAAGTTAACTAGGACCATGCTAATGAATTTAGAGTGCTTTTGGGACTTCAGGTATTTGGATTTTTTTTTTTTTTTTTTTTTTTGAGCTGGTGCTGCACCAGTTTCATTTAATCTGTCTCCTTTAGGGATGTTTTGTATGCTTCTGTGCTATACTCCATTTAAAAATACAGATATGCTAAAGGAAATGGGATTAATTGAGTGCTCAGAAATATGTTTGTCATAGATTAGAATATCAATGCACGATGAAACACTGCTTTAAGAAAAGTAAACAGGCTTCTTCTGTTCATTAATTAAGACATGAAATGTTTTTGCCTGATTTATGCAGCTCTGGAATAGCACCCAGATCTGTAAATGTGTATGTGCCCCACTTGTGGGTGAATTCATGTAACTGAACAAAGATACCTAAAGTATGGATGTCTGCATCTGAGTTAATCATGCTTACTTCCTCTTATAATCTGTGGAGAGCAACAGAACTTCTAGAGTGTGATTCACTGCATCCTAAAATAGTCTTCTAAATCTGGCTATAGGATTACACTGCCTGTTTCTCCCCATCATCCATACAAGAATCCTACAGTGACTAGCACAGATATAAATTACATTGCACATATCTTGGGTCAGAAATCCCATCCCAAATCACCAAAATAGATTCTCTCTTAGCACATATTATAAAGATCCGCGTTTCCCTGGAAATAGCGTGATAATGAATAATCAGTGTAGGCATCAAAATAGCTAATTGACTCTCTAACGATAACATGCCTGCTGTGTGTTTGCCAAAGTGCTTATAAAAATGATAAATACTTTTAACATTTTCTTAAAATGCATGTTAGGTTTTCTTCAAATTATATTAAGAAGTTTTCAAAGCAAAATATCTCTACCACATCATGTCAATGTGGTATTGCTTTAAACAGTTCAGGTGGGTCAGCCTGAGTGAATCTGAGTGCCTGCAATCATAATAATATTAATAATATTATAAAAAAGCAATAAAAGGTAGGAACATTAGAGGAATTGTTATACAAATGTGGTAATAGACTGCATGATTTTTCTATTTGCCTGCTATCTGGACTAAAGGATGACTTCTCTGTTAGCAAAGATTTCCTGCTATGCTAAGGTAACCTTGGACTAGGCCATTTCCTTTTTTTTCCATTTTTTTTTCTCTCGCATGCCTTCCTAGTGTTGAAGTACTTGATTTAGGGATGGGATCATCTTTATGAATAGCAGCATGCTTTTTATCAGAAGAGACTGAGGAAGACTCTTTCCAGATCACCTAATAGTATTTGTGAGCGTACTGATAATTTATTTCCAGTATGCAGGATTATCTGACTTGCAGGTATTATTCCAAGTTTATGGGAGAATGAGGCTTTGGAGCAAAACCTGGAATCTGCAGTCTTTATGCCAAACACCTGTTTCTGTTCCTAAATATTGTGGGACAGTGTATGTAAATATATAAGTATACATAAATTTGAAGTCTCTTGTAAGAAATGTGCTGTGTAGGTGTGTTAAAGGGCTGGGCAGCTGCTGTACGGGGGGCATTTTAAGGAATTGCTTAGACTTAATGTTAGCAGATCCCAGCCCTAACAGATGCCTACAAGTTTGAAGTCTGAACTTCAGGTAAAGAATGCAAGTTTAAGGCAGGTATGTCTAAAAGCCTTTCCCTATTTGAACCCTTATTTTAGAATAAGTTAATTTCCTTTTAGATCAATCTATTTGTCTGCAGAGACTATGCGGAAAGTTTAGGTTACTAGTTCAGTTTTAAGTGGGCAGCATACATGTCCCTAGATACTGGAAACAGCATGCCCAAGGCATAATTTAGGTGCCTAAAGGCCACTCAAATGAGTAGGAGTCAGCTCCACACTAATTTTCATATATGTATTATCACTTTCCTCTACAAACCTGAGTTGGACTACCTTGAAAATTATGCCAAGAGCAGAGTTATCAGACTTATAGAACTTAGGGTTATAAATTAGCCAGAATGGGGCATGGACTACCCCTTAAGGCAATTTTTTGTATTAGAGAGTTTCTTGTGCTCCTTCATCATAGGATGGAGGCTTTATTCTGTCTTTTTCCAATACTGTGCCCTTTCCAATTTTATCTACCTACATCTCACTGTGAGCTGCTTTTCTTTTGTTTTGCTGAGTGTAGTTAACATAATTTCCTGGCATCCTTTTCTATAAAGGAAAACATTGTTATTCTATATACAGCCCAGTAGTGACTTTGTGCACTTGTTCAAATATCTCAATATCTTGTAGCACTGTCTGTCATGAGAGTTGGGGGTTTTTTTGATACAAAGAGCATAAATGGCCATTTTAGACACTGCTTGTCATACTGGGGAAATTAACACTAAACATACAAAAAGGCTGCATTTCTGGTGAGTGTAAATCTCAGGGGATTGAACTAAAACTATGATGTGTTATCATAATCATTGCATAAAAGAGAAAGATGATAATGATGATAAAAGAAGCCTCGGGAATAAATGATAGCTAAAATGATTTTAATCTCTGATGTTAAGTATTCTCTCAACACCCTCTTTTAACATTCTTTCTCATAAATCCTGTACACCAGTTTGGTGTAATGAGGCAAGAGCATTTTTAAAAGGAAAAAAAGTCTTCAGTTGTAATTCATAATGTAATAAACAGTGACAGAGTTTGTTTCTTGTCCAGTCTTAAGATCTCATATTTATATTGCTTAGTGCCCAAGGAATGGGCACACCGGTTGAGTGAATCTTCAGCAGAAATCAATATTGTACACTTTGTATTCAGAGGTAAATATAAAAAGGGTTACATATAAATAAAGTGAGTACTAGAAATTAGATGGTTTCTGGCTGCATTTATTGTAGTCAGAGCTGACAGTGATGCTAAGGTTTCCTATTGCAATCAGTGTTTTCAGTAAGTTGATTAGTTATGGGACATCAGCCAACATTTAGTTCCCTCTAAAGGGAGATATTAGCCTTTAAAAAGTTTTATTAAGCTTTATTTATGGCCCTTTCTATGCCTTACGTTCTTGAATCTGAAGTATTACTCTCCTTATGAGAAGGATGAAAGTTTTTTTATTTTCTTATTTTAATAGCAGCAAAATTCAATAAGTGGGAAAATACCCTATTATAGATAACAATCAAAATATGTGCAGTGTTTCCTGTGCACTTTCCTACTGAAATACCTAAAAAAAAGCACATTTGATTTCAAAAGAAAAAAAATGTTAAAATGTTGTTATGAAGAAATTTATAGTGTCAGAATATTTTGCCGGATTCTTTTCTGAAGATTTGTAACATAATTTACACACTAAACCAAATTTTCACTTTTATTACTGAAACCACTTACTGCACTTTTCCCCTCTCTTTCACTCTCCCTTTAAATGCTTATCTTCAGTAAATAGATTCTATAGACTTACTTAGTTTTGCCTCCATTTATCAGTGTCCATCCTTGCAGCTTGAAAGGATGACTTTTCAAGTGCCATTGTGCATACCTTCTGATACTTACAATTTTGGAAACCTTCTCTGATAGAGAGTTGTCATTATTTATTGTAGCTGATATTTCACTGCATAGTTACAGTAATAGAAATGCTTAAATAGGAAGATCTCTTTGCCTGGTAGTAGATGGAAATATTAAAAGTAAGACCTGTCTTTTGTGTTAAAATAAAGCACTTTACTGCTTTACAAAAGCGCCTGTAATTGTCATATGTGGTAACATTTGAAGGATGAGAAGACATTTCATCTGGATATGTTATCAAAGCGACTTTAGTGATACTGTAAGTGAAAAGGGAAAAATACTGTGAAATACTAAAAATGCTACATTTCTTCTGAGAAATCAGCTTAGTCATCTAATAATACTTGTGGTTAACCTTGGAAAGAGAAATGAACACATATCAAATTATTCTGTAAACTGAAGTGGCCCAAAAATACATGCTTTCGTGTGGATACATCTCATTCTTTTAATAGGAAGGGATGCTAATTCTGTAGCATAAAGATGCCTTTTCTGCCCAAGTGGTCAGAGTGTTGTGTTTCTCTCATTAACTCTTGTTATTCTTCAGGCATACTGTCTGCACAAGACCATCAGGTAACCTGTTTTCCAAATTTCATTTGTTCTTCTGTTGATGATGTGATATTCTGCCTGATTTCGGTGGTCATGGTAAATACTGATTTTTCTTTTAGGGAATGAAGGAAAAATTCAACAAACAGATTATCTTCTTATACCAGCCATAGGCAAGCCAGAGTAAAATATGAAGTGTTTTATGGAGCACTAAATTGAAACTGTCTTGGCTAAAATACAATCAAATGACAGTGCACAGGCATGCTTTATTTTAGTTCATTTCCAGTCTGTCAGAAAAAATTGGGGATATCAGTCCTCCTCTCTGTTTGATTATTCCATTATCAAAAGAATGGGGAGTGCCAGAAACATACATGTTGATTTAGTGTTGCACTGATGAAACCATTCTGTTTGTGTGATGTGTCATTTTTCATTGCTTTCTTATCAAGGTGTTTCAGCTGCACCCATCCCAGGTCTTGTAATTGCTTCACTTGCTTGTGGCAAAGTTATGTCAATGTCAATTGCTAAATAACTTTTGACTGCTCCATGTTGGATCTGTTAAAAGAGAAAGACAGTGCAGGATGGACTTTTACATAGTGATGGTGTCATTCTGGATTGCAAACGAAGGCTTTCTACCAAAGAATGTCACTGCTAGTAAACATATTAAATAGAAAGCATTAAACATGAAACCTGGTAGAATGCTTATAGGAGTGGAAAAAATACATTTTTGTTAGAAAGGGCTCTAAAGTCATGTGGGGTTCAGATGGCACATCCATAGAATATCAAATAGAAATCTGAAGGCAAACCTTGTTATCCATACTAGGTAAAACTCCTTTTCAGTGAAATATATGCCCCTAGTTGAGACTCAGTGGACCTACAGTGCTCCCCTAAAGGCAGAGATAACACCCATTTGGGTCTTGTTCACAGCCATTCGTGCATTGCTTTGGAATTAGGTGGCAGTGCCATAGGATAGGGCTGTGCATCAGTGGTAATTAGCAGTTACTGGAATGTGGAAGCTTGTTCGTCCTGCTGTGTAGACAGCTGCTGAAGCAGATTTAGGAAGACACCACAATTTTTCCTGAAACCCATTAGGTACAGGTTTCAGATTATTGTATGAGCCATACATTATTTTAATATCATTTATCAAAATTAAAATTAAGAAAGTCTGAAAACTAAATGTGTCGTGTCAGTTCAACACAATACAGTATTTCTCTCTTAAAACAGTCATGTTAAGTATTTAACATACCAAAATACAAGGTCATATGGGTACTTGTAATATATAAGAAAGAGAGGAGCACAACTAACTGGTTTGCTATGTGACAGGTTTAGAACTAACAAGCTGACCATCAATTCTCAACTTACATTTTTCAGTGACTTTATGTCGGAAAACCAACTGGAACATGTTACCAAAAATACCATTTTTGTACCACTCTGAATTTTTCATACCTGTGACATTCACAAATTGCTATAGCTCAGGTAAGACCAAGCTCTGCCTAACATGATTATGTTTAGGTGCCAAGAAGGTCTGACATGTCAGGAACTGGGGTCCCAAGCTGTTGTGAAAACATGCAGCAGAGGCAGATATGGGAAATCTGGAGGGGAGAAAGGCAGAGGAAGAAAAGTAAGGGGCAATGTAAAATTGGTTTTCAATATCTGCCCTTGCTTTGAGGGTGTGCTTTGGAAGTAAATTGGGTGCTCCGAAGTCAGAAAGAGAATCAGATTTATTGACATGACCAGCACTGGTGTGACCATCTGGCACTAGTCAGTGACCTTTGCCAGTAACCATTCAGATTTTCTCTACATTCTGCATTTGGCATAGCTTAGGACTGAAAGCTGCTCAGTCTTTGCTTCAGAGAACCTGAAGACCTGAAAGATGAATTGCTAAGTTGCCAGCCTGATTGCAAAATAAAAATAACAAACAGATAGTAGCACAGAATTTTTAGGTGTCTCTGAACCCTTGTTTGAGCAGGAGTGAGCTCCTGTGTGATGGAACCTACAGGGCTTGCTGTATACCACTCTTCCTTGTTTTCTTCACATCCAGTGGGAGACATTACATTTACAAAATAGCTCTTGTGTCCTTACACTTACTGGGAAATTTGGGACTCATTAAAAATTATGCTCCCAGGCCATCCAGGGGCTCTGTCAATATGACAACATTGCCTTCTGTGTTTGTACTTAGCAACCCAGTTTTGCTGCACAGAGCAGGATAAATGATCTGATTTCAATTTCCTGGCGACACCAAAAGCATATTCTTCTTAATTTCTCCAAAACAGTTAAGCATCTTCCAGGACCCACTAGCTTTTATGTAACCCACCCAGAGATGCATATGAGTTTTTGCCATTGTAAATTATTATCGCATGTATGTGGAGCATATTTTATCCCCTAAAGTAAAAACAGTAGTGCCACTGAAGATGGTAATGTGAAGGCATAGGCTGTGTTCAAGACCCCTGAGTAAGGATCCATGTTTGTGCTCTTTTGAAACAAAAGGAACTATTCCAACTTTTCCACATTGGAACAACATTCAGGATCCAGTTACTGTAATAAATAGTGCCATTCCCTACTTAGATGATTTATATTTCCCAAATTAACATGAAAAAGGCCAATAGTTTCTGTTGCCAACTTGGCAGAAAGTTAATTTAAACTTTAATTACAGGAAGACATTTTAAAATTCCTTTAAAACTTTAAAAAAAAATTGTTCTGAATTATAGGCTTGTCATTTTCATTCCAGACACATAGTTTTAGAAAGGATATTCTTCAGGTTTTAACTGAATAGAAAATAAGTATCTCTGTCCGTCTTCTTTGGCAGGATTTCATTTTTGATTGCTCATTTAACATTTCTCCTTAAGTCTTCAAAAGTCTGTCATTTCTGATCTATGAGAAGCCTACAGAAACAAAGCAAGCTATGTAAGTTGGATCTATGCAATACAACATTTCTTTTGTTATTGTGTTGTTTTCAAATTTTCTTAAGCAACTATATTCTTCTAGTCTCAGAGTTTCACAAAACTGTACTTTTCAAATCTTAGAGCACTTAACTTTCCCATACATTGATAGTCTATGTATGCTTCAGTGACTTCAAGACTAATTTTGTGTACTTTATTTTCTTTTGATTGCTCTTGATACCTTTTTATTCACTTAAATCCAGTTAATAGTATTGATTTTTTTAGTCAATAATTTTAGAAGGACACATTTTCAGTCCTTTGCTTCAATAAACTTTTTTCCCTGGTGATTTTTAAATGCCACCTTTACTTTGATGTGCAAAAATTTGTACATGTTCCAAGATGTCTATAAAGATGTTTGAGACTAAGAGAAAATGAGAGATGTAAATATCTCTTTCTAATCTGCATCTGCTTTTAAGCTAAAGAAGCTGTCAGAACAATCAATGTTATGTTTTGTTTCTTGGACACATTATATTCTGCAGTATCAATAGTTTACCTACAAGCAGTGAAAACACTTCAAAATTTCAAAAATGTTGAAAATACTTCTCTTTAGTTGCCTGTATTTTACTTAATATGAACTGCTCAGCTCTTTAGAGTGGTTGATAGGTATTTCCATAGCACAGGACTCAGTTCCTCTTCCCTTTTAATGGTCACCCCACAGGTTCGCCATCATCCTGCTTCTGAGAGGGAAGCATTTAAAAAGGTGTAAAGTGCTGACAGATGTGGACATTGATGTGCTTTCAATAGCCATAAATGAATGAATAAAAATTTGCAGTAAATTAAATATTAACCCTCAGGTATAAGATTAATAAACATAAAATATTGTTATAACCTTATTTATAACACCGCATTTTTAAAAGAGGAGTAGTAAATTTTTAGATATTGTGTAAAATTCATAGGAGAGGATCTTGTAATTGTCCCAAACAACAAGACAATTATAGATAAATACATATTTTATTGCATATTCTAACGAAGTCTTGAGGAGGACTTTATAGGATTTTAATTATGATTGGAGTCACACATTTTAGCCTTCCTTCAAGATCAGGCAGGAGGGATGTGTGATGAGAGGAATCAGTTATGCCAGTGCTATGGATTTATGCTTCTGTCACAGAAGCTGCATCTACACTGTCAGTTTGAGTCATTCAATTTTTCAGTCCAGAAACGTGTTCTTCCTGGTTGTTCACACTTCATGCATGCAGAATCACTCCTGGAATCCCTTTTGGAGTGGACCAACTGTGTCTGTCTGCAGTCTTGCAAGCATCAGCAAGGTCTCTGCAGGCTGGCCCAAGGATGGCTCCAGCAGGCCAGGAGCATTGCCATGCTTTTTGGTATATAGCAGATACTTTCAGCTTCCAGACATCAAATCAAAAACTTGACAGGTACCAAGGAAGCCTTTTAGCATGTCCATTCCATATAGAAATATTAATTTTTAAAGAATTGTAAAAATACTGCTACAATGTTTCATATCCTAAAATTAAATTGACCTCAGAGAAGTCCTTTATGAGAGCTGATGTCACACAGCAAGAGAAATGCTATTCATGGTGTGCTGAGTCTGTTGAAAAGGCTTGTGAAATACCTATTACAGCCAAATTACATATAGCCTGAAGATGCATGCAGACTAATTCAGAAGGAGCAGGATGGGCTTCAATCATTCAGGACCCATTTGGTTAGGGGAAGGGTCACTCCCTGGAGCATACCACAGAAACTGCATGACCCAAATGTGTACATATATCTATATATATGTATATGCTTATAGACAGAAAGGCAAAGCTTGGTTTTAAAATTCTAAAAATGTGGCAGGCATGAAGAACTGAATGGTTCTTTTTCTTGCAGTAAGACTGGAGTGTCAGTTTCATGAACATCTAAAAAACTCATAATAATGTAAATGTGACTTACATTTTTAGGGAACTTTTAGATGTTTTCCCTTCCACCTGTGATTTTGCTGTTAGTAGTGTTCATTTGCTTATCAAAGGTAACAATGAAAGTTTCACCAGATTCATTAACTTATGATGATACACTCATTTTACCTATGGAAGCTGGACCAGAATCAACCTCTAGACATCTAGAGAGAAAATCATCTCTCTGGAAATAAGAACATTGGACTCAGCACTGGATCAAGAGTGGCATGTTTTTGGCAAAAACTTCCAAATTCATGTAAAAATATACATTTCTTTTTAACTATGTAGAGCTAACATTAGCCAGTGAATCTTAGCAGACTATTAATATTGCTCCTCAAACACAGTGCTAAGCAACAGCACTACATATCAGCACTGATTACCATAAAACTGCTTAAAAATTCTGTATGAACAATTAAAAAACATTGTATAGAAAAGAATTCTTATTAGAAGGCAAACAATGAGGTGAAGGCTGCATAGACCTTCCTTAGAACATGTGTAGGACAGTGGCTGCCTTGTTCTGAGTGTTGAGGTGATAATATTTTCCGATGTCACTCTTTTGCTTCATAATTTTATGTTACTGCATATGTATTTATGCATAGCTTAGTGCCCTGAATTACTTATTTATCTTTAAATTCCACTAGACAAAGCATGAGCTCACAAAATAAACAACTGCCTGAGCTGACGAACTATAAAACAGTATATTCTTTTTTCCTATATTACATGTATGTGGATGTTCTCTATGGTAAAAAAGATTTCTTTCATAATGTTATATATGAAGATTATATTTTTTTTTTCTGGTAACAGATTAGTGGATCTTAATTAAGCACTATTCAAATAATTGCAATTAATGAAGAGTGAAATTATGAAAAATATAAACATTATACTGCAGAGTGCTATCTGTAGTGCTGGAGAAAAACAAAACCAAACATTCTCTCATTGCTTGTTTATAAGCATTTAATAGATTAAAGTGATGGATGAGGAGAAACTTGATGGCATAATCCATTTTCACTTTGAAAGGGACTCCAATGAGATCCTTCACAAGTGGCTGTTAGCAGTAGGATGTCAAGCACAAGATTCAGAAATAACCTCAGTGGTGTCTGACTAGTAATTTAAAAGAAAGATTTCCATACTTGAAGGTGATACAGAATTATTCAGCCTATTTAGGAAGAAAAGAAATGGGTAGAACCTCAAAGAAAGCTGGAGAGATTAAGAAAATGGGATCATGGTTTCAGATAAGTTCACTGCTGAGAAATGTTAGGGAATCCACTTAAAGAATATGTGAGGAGTTTAACTGGTTCAAGCTTAATTGCTTAGATTCAGGAACAAGAGGAGACCAAAAAGACCTAATAAATTCTGTTGAAGAGATCAGAGAGAATAATGGAATGGGCTAGAGCTGATAAAGCTACTAAAATTAAAAATAAGGAAAAAAAAAGGGCTTCTCCCTTGAAACATAAAAATGAAAGGATTAAAACTCTGCAAAGGGAAGGGGAGAAGTGATGAAGACAGGTAGAATACAGGAATACAGAAAGTATCAGAAACTGTGGATAAAACACTATAATCTGTCCTATACTTTAGAAGTCACAAGGTTTAAAAATAGTAACATTTGGTTGAAGCAAAAATAATAGGTAAATTTTCTTTCAAGTTGTCCCAAGGAAATTGAATTTAGAACTACAAAAAATGTGTGTATATGCTTGCAGAAATCTTCACATCTGCAGTAGTTTACCCAAATTCTTCTCTCTGTCTCTTTTGCTTACCAGCCTGAGAACTGTAGCAATGTCTTGTGGTGTTCATCATCACACAGTTCGAAAGAACAGCAGACTTTTGTTGCATGCCACAGAATAAAGGTCATAATCTAATAGGCAGAGATATTTTTTTCCATCAATGTCCACACATATACTTATGTCAGCTTCAAACTATGAACTTTACTTGCAGATAAATGCAAAGTGAAAGAGAAGTTAAATTTATTCAATAAATTGTTCATTTAAATGAGAATGCATGATATCACCTTTATTCACTGAAGTTGTGTGTGAGCTGAAAGTATTTTATATGAGTGGGAAATCGATAAAATTTCCTGCTTCATAGTTCCAGTTTTTTTGTCTGTGCATTTTTACATATTATTTTTCCCTTCTCTTTCTTTCTTTCTTCCCATGTTGACAAAGGAAAAATGCTTGGGCCAACCATAAGTAGATGTGGAAGGTTGCAATATTTTCCATCCTTATTTCAATAACTCTCAAAAAAAAAAAAAAAAAAAAAAGCCAAAACCCAAACCCAAATCATGGTTGCTTGTTCTTTGAATAGTCCTTTTTTCTTTTTTTACTCTTAAGAGAAAACCTTAAGTGTGTACAAGAGCACAGTGTAATAAATACGTAAAAGAATAAAAGAGGCATTTGCATAAATCTGTATATCAGTTTATACTCATTGATTTCTTTTTATGTTTTCACAGGGGCTTTAACAATAATCAAAATAATAAAGAAAGGTAAATAGCTGAGTCCCCAGCTTTGCTTTTTGCTGCCTCTTTCAGTCATGCCTGAGTTGAATTGCTTTCTTATTTCTGTTTTAGGAAGATTTTGCTGGTCTCTGTGTGATTGGTAATTGAAAAAAGACCTTATTTTTAAAAAAATTGAATTAGGAGTTATTTTAAAAAAAGGTTTATTCTGTCTATGAACCCAAAAATATTTATAGCTGTAAATACCTTCATCAGGTGGTGTTGTAAGTTATTTGTTCCCATTTCTTTTACACACAAACATGAAAACTGTTGCCATGATGCACTCATTCTTCCTGTTGTCTTCATTGTGAATCACTATGGACTGTGTATGAGAATGCACTCATGAAGAAATACCCTCTCCATCATTTATTATTTATATAGAAGCATAGATTTATTTTTCTATTAAACACCTTGGACTGGAAGGCCTGGGATTCGGTTTGCCATGGTAGCCTCAGGACTGTACACCCTCATCTTTGCTTTAAAAGGTGTCATTTTCTCTCTTTGCTCCTCCTTGACACACACCTTGCGCAGGCACAGAGGCCCCTGCCAGGGCACCCTGCATCCACCTGGCAGCTGGGTCTCACAGGGCCTCAGCCTGGATTTTCACCACCTGGGAAAACACTTGAAGAAATCATTTTTGTGTGCAAGAATGGATTGCAAGGCTATAGACCATCTGTAGATACATTGGAAATTCTTACCAGAAAGGAACCTTTTGTGTGCCTTCTTTGTTATCTCTAAAATACAACTCTGGGAGTAGACTCCTTTAGATATTCCATCTAACAATCTTTTTTTTCTTTTATTTACTGGGTCAGTCATCTGTATGCACACTACAATACAATTAAAGTTCTTTTTATACTCATTATGCAATTATTTTTTATTTACACTATAGATATTGTTGGGTTTGGGAACTATTTTACTAAAAAAGGGCAAGTTTAAGAAAAAGGCCTAATTATTAAAATTTGTATTAAAAATGTTAATCTTATGCTGTTAATATTCTAATAGCTAAGGCTGAGGTACTTTTTGCCTGTGAAAATGTATTCAAAAGCATGCAGCAGTTTGCTGCTAGGCTTAAGGTGTAAGAGTTTCTGAACAGTCTGTAATGAAAATGTAATCCAGGGAAATTACTCATTCTTAAGCATAGGTTCTTTAATACAGTTTTGTAACCTCCTGAATATAGTGAGTGTACTTGAAAGGACAGAAATCATTATTTCCCAGAGACATAAATGTTTCTCTCGCTGAGATTTGGAAAACTTTGAATAATTGGGGATTAATGGAATAGATGGGAAAGTCATAAACTATTCTTTTACACGCAGTTTAGTTCATTGAATATATTTATTAACTACCTGGAATGACTTTGTGGAAAGTCTACATTTGTAGAAGTTAGAAGTTTAAATTAAGATGACCATTTAACATATGAGCTTGAAACACAGTATTTATAAATATTCTGATTTAGAAAGATATTTCCACTGAAGAAAGCATATGCAAAGGTGCTTAAAGTAAAGCTGACTCTGAAAGCTGACTCTGAAGTTCAATTAGAAGTAACTTAAGTGAAAGCATGCCAGTAAATTCCTCTCTGCTTTAGGGAAACTTGTACCTCTGCTTTGCACTCAAGTACACAATGAAGTTTTTTCCCAAATAGGATATGTGAACTAAATGTGTCTAAACCAGGGACTGCTGTCCATGCCACACCATTGTTTATGGCATTATACACATAAATGGACTAAATTTATTTTGCTTTTTTTAGGAACTGAAACCATGAAAATGCATGAAAATGAACCAACTTTCCAAAAGGTGTAAAGCTCTCAGATATAACTTTCAACAAAGTAGCACTAAACTCAGTTCCAAACCATGTTGTGCCATCAGGGGCCAGTTCATGATTTAAGAAGAGTTTTTATCTTTCTTGACAAAATTTGTTCCATTTCCCTTTTCTGTCCTGACATTTGCCAGATGCTTCATATCCAATTAGGCAATCCTACAAAAAAGATGTTACTACCTTATGAATTCTGGAGGGTCATTTGACTTTCATAAATTTTTATGCCTGCAAATATTAGTCCCATATAGTAGCTGTCCTGAGACCTATGAAAAACTTTCGATATATATGACGGGACAAGTAATCCTCAGTTAAAGAGAAGATTTTTTTTTTTTCTTAGGCCAGCTTTGAAGGTTACTAAATAAACAAATTTTTGAAAGGTGAAAAAAGGTGAAAGCTGTACTTATCGAGACAGCATGTTTGGACTGTGACATTTTATGGAGCTGGTATCACAGACCCTGCCTTTGACTATGCTCATCAGATGGCCTACCCCTTTGCTGCTGCATCAATACAGAGTGCCATTTGGGAGGCTTCTGGATCCATTTCTCCTTTGTCATTTCAAACTTAAATTGAATTTAACTATGCATTGTTTTGAAAGTATCAAGACTTCAGGTATGAGGATGTCGTAAAAGGGGATTGTTAACATTTAGTAGAGAGTATTTAAGGTTTCTGAAGTGCCACTACAAAGTCTTCTAGAAATTGATCTACCCAGTATGGTACCAGCACTATAAAACTAATAAATAAAAACAAAGTTTAAGGCATGATTGGGGAGAGCTGAGCAAGTTTGGGGATGGATAGATGACAGACTGGAAGAGAAATGTGTATACATGTGCATACACATATAAGCATGTGAATTCTGCTAGGTGTCTCTTTGTGCATTTCACTGTAGCAGTTTGTGCACGTCTCTTACCCCTTCTCTTCTGACAGGAGCTTTTGAAGAGACTGCAGAAGCATCAGTATTTCCTGTTAAAAAAAACCCAAACAAACAAACAAGCAAACCACCAAGTTTTTAAGCTGCTCTTATAATTTTTAAGCTGCTCTTTATAATTTTTATTGGGATTTAAATGCAAAGGGGACTGTAAGACTGCTGTGTGCAGGTCTGTGATGGCAATTGAGTAAAGTACTGTTAAGAAAACAGTCAGCAATGCTTAAAACTGAAAATAAAAATAACCCCTAATTTTTTATTTATTTGAGTATTTTGGATTCTGTCTTGTTTTTTCATATTTGAAAATGTGCAATCAGTTGAGTTCCAACTGCAAGATTCTCATTATTATTTGAACAGGAAAAAAAATCAAATTAAACCAAATTTAAAAAAAAAGAAAAAAAGAGTATTCGATCTACTAGGATTTCCTTTTAATCAAAAAGGGGCAATAGTCTATAATCTCTCATCAGCTTCAAAAATTTTCAGGGTGTAGAACAGGCAAACATTGATACCAACCTTAACTAGTGTCTTCAAACAACTGAGGATTGGACAGACCCAGTATGTATAAAAAATAACCAGGTAACTGATCCAAACAATTGTCTGCATTTCTAAACATTGGAAATGCTAGTGATGGTGCACATGTGGACCTTGTGTCATTTTCAAGTCAATGGCTTAGTTGCACCCCTCTTTGTTATGTATTGCACATGTGAGACTCTCATAGAAGACATAAATTGATTTGGAGAGTCTGATTAATGTTGGGAGTTGATTTATTGACTTTGCATATGTTTTCCTAAGTATCTGTGTCTTTTTATTTTACTCTTTTTCTTCAAGCATCCCGTATCTACTTCTTTCTCAGAGAAGTTCTAACTTCTTCCTGCTTCTGTGTTTCATTGAGCCACCAGATTTACCCAAGTATCTACTTTTGACTAGTAACTATGTCTGTAGTGTATAAAGCATGGCCTTAGGGTGCGTGTGAGAACTCGAGTGCTGCTCATCCTTACTACACATTCCTGGTAGCCATTAATGGTTTGGGCCCATACTACCTAGTCCTTTCTTGGCAAGACAGTGCCCCAGAGCTGTGTGTGGAGAATGCCTGGGGGGCAGTTCCCAGTGCACGGTATGAGAACGAGTGCACCAGTCCCAGCTTTCCACACAGTTCATGAGTCCCACAGCAACACTAGTAATGTCCCACCTGTCCTCATGCTGCCTTCTGGCACTTGGAAAAGAAATCACAGAATCATAGAATGGTTGGGTTAGAAGGGACAATTAAGATCACCTGATGTGGGCCAGGGCACCTTCCACTAGACAGTCCTCGGTTTCATTCTCTGCTATAAAAATGTCACTCTTGCTGGTGGAACATCAGGGCTCTGTCATACAGTTTGAAATGAAAAAACCCACACCTACAAATATCAGTAATGTAAAAGAACCAGCAGCAAGATAACAAGCAGTAGATGGGTTTGTACAGTATGTCAGCCTATGCCACTTGTCCTTAAGGGCAGAGCAGTCTCTGTGACCTTGTTTTATTCAGCAGTGTAGATATTGTCTCTTTGCATTCATTGGAATTAATCCTATTGTACTGTAAAAGTCTAATTTGGATTAGCTGAATTCTGCTGCAGGGAGGCTATTAGCTGGGTCTGGTTGAGATCAGTCCCACTCCAGGTGCTGCAGTTCTCTTGCTATATGTTTTTGTGTGTTTTTGTTTTGTTTGGAGGTGAGATTCCTAAAGGCTTTTACACAGTCCTTTACAATAGCTAGTTGGATTTCTCCTGTTGGGAGCACTGTGCTGTTTCAGAAGTGTTCCTTTAGAAGGTACATTATATACTGAGAGTCTGCTGGTAACTGCTGTATTTCTGTGTTTGTGCAGAAGAGAATTTGCCCTTGCTTGAGAAAGGGAAATTCGAAAAACAAATTTCCAATTGCACTGTCACAGGTGTTGAATCTTATCTCGTTGGAACAAATTTACAGATAAACCCCTATGGTGTGGTCTCAGGTTCAACAAACAGCTTAGTTATTAAGGTTAAGCAGTGCTCCTGAGAGATATGCTAATGTCCACCTCATTTTTAACAAGCATAGTTTGAACGGTTTTGCAGTCTGAAGGGACACTGGGTTAGAATGGCTCGCACAGGGATGATTAACAATTGGATCTAGCACTTGAAAATACAAGGGTCTTTTGAAAAATTATTTTTAAAAGAGGTTTATGTAGCAAATATCCTGTAAACAAAAATGTTTAAAATCATCTGTTTTACTTAGTATATGTCTTTACATACATATAATACTTTTACTGTATTTTTCTTATTATACTTTACTTTTGTATATTATGTATATTTTTACTTAAAATTATTTGACTTAGTAATTAAAATATCCTGTGTTCTTTTCTTAGTCCAAATAAATACTGAAAAATGTAAAGCTTCGTTATGAAATTTAAATAATGCCTCAATTTAAAATTGGAAAAATTTCAATACTGAATCTGGTGCAAAAATTGAAAGATTTTCTAATACTTGTCCTATGTCAGTGGTAGTATATAAATCCAGAACAAAACTATTGCAGCAGGTAAAGGACAAGTTTTAAAACTTTAAACAAAAAGTTATTGTGTGCCTTATTATAGAAAACATAAGTACACTCTAACAAATATTGATAGCCTCAATTCTTAAATAACATTCTTTTGAGTGATAAATCTTTCTTTAAAATGTTTTTGGCTAAGGAGAGTCATGTGGCAAATTTTTAATGTCTAATGAAGCAAGACATCCTTCTAGCCTGGAGAAATGGCAGCATCAATTGCTGAAGAGCAACCAAATCTTCAATTGTGTAAAGACTGGATATAGATTGAACAGTAGTTTGCAAAAAAATGCATGAGGGGATTCAGGAGTTATCATGAGTGATTGGTTTTTTTGGACAAGTTGGTCTTTTGCGTAAAAAAGGGTGATTTTTTAATTGTCAAAGCTGCAGAATGATGTCAGTCTCTGGTCACCAAAATAAATTGTTTTCCTGCTGTGCACCTGTTGCCAGAAGGCAGCTGAGGAGTTGCACAAGTTTTTGTTTTCAACCTCTGCAGCTGTTGTACACCAGGATTATGTATCAGTAATGTGTATTATCTTTCCAGTGTAACGCAGCAACACAAATTTTGTAGACATGAGCTATCACTTCTTTATTCTGGATGGATTTGCTTTAGTGACAGAGGCTTCTTTGTCTACAAAGATGTTGCTATATTATGGTGGAGAGATATTTTTGGAACAAGCAGATGCTGTCAGGTCATCCTCTACCATGAACAGAACAGATTCTTCTTATCAATGTAGATGATATTTGCATTCATTTATGAAATCTTTTTACCAATGAGCAGCCTGAGTTTTCCTAAACTGTGGATCAAACTAACTGGTTTTGGACATGTGCTTTAAAAGAAAGGCAATAATTCTGCAGCTAATTTTTCCCTGCATCTTTCCTTAGCACATTCCTCACAGTATGTGAGGAATTCTTTTCGTATTAACATGATCTTTTCCTGGGCGTTTTATATTTATTTATTTCAGTTCATAAGAAAGGGGACATGGGCTTGTGGAAGAAGGCTTTAAACTAAAAGTACAGTTCCTTCTTCCCTGAAGAAATATACAACTCCTTAATTTTGTAAATTATTTATCTATGTGCTTAGCTGTGCACTGAACAAACCATCCATTTTATTGATGCACCTTTTAAGAATGTTTAAGAAGAGCTACAATATATTTGCAGAAGGAGTACACAAGTTTCAGAACAGTATCTTAATATTGTATGCCTTGGGATGCTGAAAAGGATACCTGAGTGGGAAGAGCAGTTAGCTTCTTCGAGGAGGCAGCCATATTTCCTCCAGGTTTATTCTATCAAAGGAGAACACTCATGCAGGCAAAGCTTAGAAGAAGCGTTTGTAGAAGATCAGTCAATAGCACTAATTGGAATGTAAAAGAATGAACAGATGGTCTTTATGTGACTGGAAGTAGCAGGATAAAAATTAGCTCTTGTTTGCTAAGACAGCTCAGGTTCAAGAAAACACACCTGTTTATTTTTCTGATAAAAAAAATATTGTTCATACAGTTTTTATTTACAGTTATCTTTGCAGTTAAATTACTCTGCAGTGTTTTATTCTCTTTTGTAATCAGACAGATAATCAGATTTAAACTACTTACTATTATTCATATAAGTGTTTTTCCCTGTGGGTCCAATAACATTAATCATAACATCAGAATAGCAAGGTGATTTTTCCAGTTTCCTTAATCCTATTTACACCATATGGCAAACACAGTCTGACTAGAAAGACAACAAAAATATCTTCACAACTGGAAAACAGAGTTTCTTCCAAGCAATAGGAAATGAAATTCCAGTTTTCTCTGGGAGGTTTTGATGGTAGATCCTCATACAGCATATTGTCCTAATAAAAATTCCCTAAAGAAAAGGAATGGGCATTAAATAGCTTTCCTCACCTTAGCAAATGCACAAATGATGCTCTGACAAAAAGGTCCACTGTGTATCACCCTCTGACTGGCCCTTCCTAAAAGGCATCCACCATCAAGGGATTTGCTATGGCAAGGCCTCAAAACAGTTCTTGGAATTTAGTGGAAAGCAAGATCCAATTCCAAGGATTCCTAAGCTCATTTTGAGTTTCAGAAACCTGAGAAGTATGGCTGCAACATGCCTTTATTTGGAAACAGATGGCCTTGTGTGCTAAATTGAGTGAAAACAACTTAACTATACAACAAATACCATAGTATTTAACTTCTGACTTTGAAACACAATTTAAAAGAGGAAGATAAAATAGTATGAATTTCTGTGTGCCTCGCTGAACTCACTGAAGGTCTTCCTTTGTTGCTTTCACACTTCTGGAAACTGAAGGAATTGGAATACAGAGTTTTCTGAAACTCCACTTTCTTACTGAAATTGTTCAGGATATAAAACTCTCCTGCTACCTTACTCATGGCTTTTAAGAAATTTCTCTTAGTTCATATTTATTCTATAATTCAATCAGAATTTAACATTACTAGACCATACCTCTTAAATAAGTGCAAGTCAAAGTTTTCCTCAGCTTTGGGTTCTTTTGGCATTGGTCTTTAAGAGGAAAAATGCACATTCATTGTCCCTCTTTGACTAGGGAACTTCCTTGAATATACCTTTAGTCATATTTCTTAATTAGCCTTTGCATACTTAACTTTGTTCATACTACTCAAGACATTTTCAAATGTAATAAGCAGCAAATAATAGTAAATACTATGTAACAATAATACAAATTAATAAATAAATCGTATATTTTCATGAGAGTTGTCTGCCATACTTCATAATAAAATGAATTTCTAGTCATTAATTACTAGAATTAGATGAAGATGATATCTGTTAGCCATAGAATTAACCAGTTAGGCAAGAGAGCATGCTTTTCCTTTATGTGCTTTCCTGCATTTCTTTTACCATTGTCATGGTCTAACTCCAGCTGTTTGAGTTCTGTGGTCTCGTATACATTTCATTGAATGGAAAAAACTTGATTCTTAATACAAGTATTTTTTCTAAGATGCTGCATATTTTTAAAAATTATGAAAGCCTGGTACTTTCCAGCTCATAGAAATTCTTCAGTAAGAAAACAGTTAAAGCTAATTTATAATTAGATCAGTATCAGTTAACATGGCAAAACTTCATGGTTCCTTGAATCATTGGTCCCATTTCAGGCAAACAGTTCAGAAATCAGGTCAGGAGCAAATCAAAAATACATATCATGCCTTCAAGCCAGGAAATATGCTCGCTATATCATTTACTAAACTTCATTAAGTTGCTTACAACCATAGGTAGGAAGTTATAGCAAAAAAAAAAAAAACAAACCCAAAACTAGAATAGAACAAAAGTAATTAAAATACACTTTAGCCCCACGTATGCCCCACAGAGCTTAGCAGTTGGAGGCCAGCCCACACTGTGAGTGAATCTCATTTAGGCTTCCTTATCTTGTTTTGGAAATTAGCAAGCGAAAAAAATATACCTTGTTACTACACATCAGACTACATTTCACCCCACTGAAATTTGCCTTACATATGCTAAATCTTATTATCCATATGGTTGTCATTTAGGCCATAGCTAACCCATTTATTGTTTATTGTTCTTTAATTTTATCCATACATAACAGAATTTCAGAAAACTTAATTCTTGTCATCTATCACTACAAGTAACGAGCATAAAATGAACTAAAGAAAACCGTGGCTTTGCACAGATGGCCAAGTGCTGTCGGATGATGGTTCACATGTTGTCTTTCATCACCACCTGGATATATATTGCCTCTTAAGTAAAATATAAATACATACATATAAATACATAAATACTGAAACGCTCTCATCTGCCTGGCATGAAACCTGATCAGATCAGCTTCTTTGTTTTATCCACCAGAGCTACATTTCTACAAAACACTTAAGTCAGGGATAAAATTAAGAATGACTCTATGGAATTACACATAGGATAGAGGCAAAATGTATTCCAAATTGGAAGCTTTCCTTTGAAAGTGTTTGGATCTTAATGTTAAAAATGCCTTAAGTGTTTTGTTGAATCAGAACTGCTAGGGAGAAATTCAGAAGGTAAAGAAGTGATTACCTCCTTCTTCTAAATTTGATACTGTACCATTTGGTTCTACACAGTAATCGTGATGGCTTGCAGGAATTCTTGACAGGTAGATAACCCATTCAGTCAATTAAGTAATTATCATCTCATCACTCTTTGTTTCACTTATAGCTCATTTTCAAAAAGAAGTTTGTATTTTCAGTCTCTTTAAATGCTTTTGGAAGTGCTCAAAAGATGTTCTTCAGCAATTGCCCATGGGATTAATATGTGCTTTATGCATTATATCCATGGTAACTTGAGAGAAGAGGAACAGGGTTTTATGCTATGTTACATCAATCTTAATTTAATTTAGGACATGTTGGTTTTGGGTTTTTTTTCCTAGGGTCAGTTTTCATTTAACAAAATATTAAACGGCCTGTAAAATGAAGATTGAAAAGGCAAATGTCCTTTAAAATAATACTGTACTGAAGTCCTTTTTCACAGTACATTTGCTTCGATCTTAGAGTAAAATAAAAGGAATCTTTTTATTGTTATTCTTATTTCTGTCAAAGCAGAAACTGATGTCTCTTGTAAGTGTTCTGTGATGATTTGAAATTTATCCCGAATATCTTGGAAACTTGCTCCTTGACCTTTTTCCTGTGCTATTTACAGTTCATGAAAGTACTAGTCATGGACAGAGGCGATTTTTTCTAAGTGAATCCAAGCAGATGATTGGGTTGATAGATTTTCAGGAGACATCTTCAGGAGCTTCTGTGTTTACTTCTTTTGAAAGTACAGTGTTGAAGCAGTTTTCTCTTTCCTACCTGGCTGTATTTTGGTTCCTATGTATATGTAGATATATGTATATATCTAAAACTACTAAATGAGACTCCCTATTCAACTACTGTTGTTACCTGGTATTTCTGCACAGGTAATGTAATATTCCCTAGAGTCAGACTTTTTATTAGTTGCTTCATATTTATATCCTTTGGTCAAATATGTATTCATTCCTAAGTAGATTACATATGAAGTATTGAGATAATGAAGAACCTGTTATAAATGAAGCTACAAGAAATGAAAACAGCAAGTACTACTGTTGGAGATAGTGCCGTGCTAGCAAGAGACATTCATTAAAAGATTAGGTTTCGTTTCGCTGTTTGCACGTGTCGCCTCATAAACATTAAGAAATACTACGTCAGACACCATACAACTTCATCATGAAGCTGTCAGGTGAAAAAGCACGCTTTGCAGATCCAGAAATATACTGGATGGAAGGCATTTTTACAAAATATCAATAGAAAATATACTTCAGGGAACAGTTGTGCTGTGTAGAGACAGAATTACATTATAGTCGTCTCCATTAAGTTGTCAGCAGTCACGGATTGATGCCATGAAGTCATTTCCTGTTTGCAGTGGGAGGAATAGCAATCAGCTGTATGATGGAAACAACTGCATTTAGTTTACATAATGTTAACTTATCAGCAGTTTAATGCCAATCACCATATCTCAAGTACAACGGTAGAATATTTGCATGTTTACTTCACAGTGGGGCAAGTTTTCACTAGAAAGCCTTGTTGGGTATAAAATAAAATAACTCTTCATTTTGAAATTCTAAGTGATTTAGGCTGGAATTTTTCAAGAAGGGCAAATGAGTTAAAATTAAAACAATGTTTTAACAAAGTGTTTCAAACCTGAGCATTTCTATTTCACTTCTCTTATTTTTCTAATTTCTGTAGGGGGAATATACTTGAAATTCCTGGTTTGTTAATTCTTTTTTTTTCCATCTTTGAAGTGTTCCTATATGTTTCTTACTCACTACTGTTGTAGAATGCATTGATTTTGGCAGATGGTTTCAAGTCTGGGAAAAATAAATGAGGTTTTGGCTGAAACAGGGAAACGTGAGGATAGCACTTTGTAGGAAATGTTTTCTGTAGCGACACCTTCATCTGTAAATATACTTCTGGCTTTCCTCATCTCCCTTCTCTTACTCCTTACATCCTCTTCTCAATTCTTGCTCACACTGTTTCCTCAACTTGGCTCCTAAAATGGGGCAATGGAAATGCTAGAGTGTATTTTTTCTCATTATATGCCCTTTATTGTGTGCTTCCTTCTCATGCTGTATTTGGGGTTAAATAATGGACAGAAAAATACAGCTGACATACAGGCTCACTTTCCTATGGAAAAATGGTCTCTTATAAGCAGTTTTTAAAGATGGCAAAGTCAGGAGTTGAACTTCAATGATCCTTAAGGGGGTCCCTTCCCACTCAGGATATTCCAGGGCATTGAAAGCATAATTATTACCTGTCTATGACAGGTTTTGGAAAAGTAGAGGAAAGAATCAAGATAATTGGGTATCACTGGAGGCACCGCATTCACATATTGCAAATCCCACCCAACCCACAAGGTTTGCATATCACGGTAAAGCAAAAATATTAGTATCAAACAGTGTAACAGAGTCTCAGGGACTTTCATTTGCTTTCTTAGTCCTTGTGAATAGGTCTACTGCCTATCCAGAAAAAATATGTTCCTTAAGCAAAAGAAAACTTCAACATCAGACTGAAATTAACAGAAAGGTAGTATTTTGTCCATTTATGTATAATGTTTGATTTAGCTGTTTCTTGGAAATTCATGTTTTCTTGTTCAAGTGCAGGCAAACTGAGAATCTAAGTTAACTTTCCTCAGTTTTGTGAAATGCAATTTTTTTGTCCCGAGTTTTTTATAAAATCATAGTTAGATGATAATTATTAACTCGTAACCAAGGTGGCATTAAAACAACACATAGGATCACATTTTCTTTGAAGTGCATGCAAACTGACTACAGACATCTTCCAAAGATCACAGGCTTGAAATCATTTGATTTGACATAATCTATGCCTTTCAAAATGACTGCCTCACTCTTTTTTCTTTGAAAAAGCCATTATGTCAGAAGAGGCATCTGATGGCTTTTCTCATAGAATCATAGGAGCGTTTAGGTTGGAAAAAATCCTTAAGTTCATTAAGTCCAAAAATCTAGTAGTTAGGATGTGTGATGGAAAGTGGCAGACCTGGATCCCCTTCCCTGTTTATTCTATGAGGATTTAATTTCATATTTCCCAGGTCTGGAGTAAATTCTTCTTGAAACTGAGTCTTGTATTACCAGAAATGTAAAGCATATGGGGCCATGAAGTGATGTCTCTGGAAGCCTGACTTAGTAGCACTGTATGCAGAGAGAAGGATTGCCTTTTAGTTCCTGAACCCTCAGAATATAGAGCAATGGATGTCTGCAGTGCAGATCATAATAGAGCATGGCATTTCTCCATGGGACCCTCAGAATATAGAGCAATGGATGTCTGCAGTGCAGATCATAATAGAGCATGGCATTTCTCCATGGGACCCTTTCACTCTCATAGTTTATCCTTTTTGGTGCAAGGAGTGTGTGAAATAAATTGTGTGCTTGCCCATTTAATGATTATTGTACCATTTAAAGAGACCAACCTTAACCAACTTGCTACTGCCTGCCTGAGAGCATTACGCAGAGGAGACCTCCAAAGTCACCCATACCCATCCCGAATTTCAGCTGGTAGTTGAAATTGAAGAATTCCTGAGGAACTCTTCATTGTACCATGCCCATATAGATTAAATCACATGAGAATTTAGGAGTCAAGGATCTATGCATCTACTAAATGTGCAAAAAAATTAATTTTTCAGAACCCTGTAATTTTGACTGAATGTGGGCAGATCTGTGTTAGGAGTGACAGAAATTCCTCACTAGAACAGACTCTCTGCAGATGCCACTCCGTGTCTTTCTTGCAATAGGCTGGAAGTGCGATCTGTGTTTCCAGTTTCAACTTTTCTTCTAACTTCTAAAATTATTTCTGCTCTTTAATATTTTGTCTTCTATATCATCTTTTTGGGCCATTCTTACCTGGAGTGCAGGGTCTGTCTTCCAGCTCTCGTGAAGGTATATTTACTATAGTTTGCAAAAGTAAAACTCTGCCATTAATCCTCCCTTACAGTGACCTCGTTTGTATATTGAGATGGTGCTGCTGCTGTTGCTAGTACCAGTGCTTTCCTCCTGAAGGTGACAAAACGCCTTGAAGATGCTAATGAAGTACAAATCCCAACACCCCTGCATGATAATGAGATAACTTAATTCTGCAGTATTGATGGAAGAAGTTCAGGTGCAGAGGGGCCTGATGATAGTCTCCAAAGGGCATAATATTTTGAGATGTAATAACTTATAGGGCAAGATTTTAACAAAGGCTCCTGTATAGCACTGTTCACTCCTGTCATAAAGAGATACTACTGTGGCACATTTCAGATGTGAGAATGTTTGTTTTCTACTTTTCCAATCATCTCCTGCACATTCAAATGTATATCAAGTTGCTTTGAATTGCCAAAAAATTAAACCTATTTCTGTAATTCTTCTTTGATCTAACTTAAACTAAATTACATAAATCTATCTGTGTTGATTTTCAAAACCAGACTGGATAAAGCCCAGAGCTAAGAACTTTACCTGACCTCATGGCTGACCTCACTTCGAGTAGGAAGCTGGACTAGAGACCTCCTGAATTTCCCTACGTATCAATGTTTTGTGCTGTTTACTGGAGAAGTTGCATGCCTATGACAATTACATAGATGTATTATTAGCATAATATTGTGTGTGGGAACTGAATACTCAAAATAGAATTAATAAAGAATGCATTCTATTTTTTGTTATATAATACCAAAACACTAGAACTTCTTTGCCTTGTTGTAGAACCTCTCCTGCATTAAATAAGCATGTGATTTAATTATATATAAAATGTTTCCTATTAAAACAGATAATTGTTATGAAAGCTGAAACTAGAGGATGGCTCAGAAACTATTCTGGGTACCTGTAGTGCATATTTTCAATTTGATTTAGAAAAGATTAGAAAATGAAAATCAAATTATAATTCATGGATTGCTTCCATAATAATTGTAAAATATGTTTTGTCTGTGAAGTTTCAAGAAGTTATGCATAGCATTTTTATAATGAGTGTAGATGTGTTTACATTGCGTATAAATTTATCATTAGCTTGCATCATCCAAACCCTAGAAGCCTAGAGACTGCAGCCTAAATACCATATCCTTTCTGCAGATTAATGCATTAATTGGCACACAGTGTACATAAGCTTATTTATTTAATGAAGTCCATGATGGCCTCTGTGGGTGAATGCACACATTAAAATATTGCAAAACACGCCTAATAATTTTTCTTCCTTTAATTCATGGAACTTTTTTGTGTTAATTCTTGATTATTTTCTGAACTGTTCAAGCTTAAGGCAGAGCTAATCCATAATAAGGGAAATCCAGGGAGCCCCTGGAGTCAAGGCTGTGCTCTCTGTTTCTCAGCCTGACTTTTACTGTGTCAATAGGGAACTGAGAAAAAACTATTGTGACACTCTGTGTAGTTTCAGCAGATGAGGGTGCTGTGCTTCGTATTTAAAAGATTATTTTACCTCCTGCCTTTTAGGCAAGCTATCTTAAAAGTCGGCTGTCTGAGGGTGAATAACTAGATCCAGGCTCTTTTTCAAGGTCCTTTCACAGACAGGAAGACAAAGACCTAGTGCCCCCATTTGAATGTGCAGTTCACAGTGCAAAAACTACAGCCTATCAGCCTGTCAATCTAGTGAGAAAATCCTGCTAGTGCACGTTGCTACAGAAAGCAGTAAAAAGAGACTGCTAGTACAGTAGCTTACTCCAGAAAGTAAAATAAAGGAACAAAAAATGTTGTACCAGGATAAGCATGTGTTGCCAGTTGCTGTAGCATGTTCCTTTAAAAAACTTTATCCAGAGTTTGAACTCATTTAGTGGTGACTACCAGTATGTAATACCAGGATCTGTTTGTTCTTCAGTGAAGGACTGTAAAGCACAGCATCTAAGCAGATATTAGGGAAAAAATAGGCTGACTCCGATATATCTGAACTTTATCATCCATCCTCAGTTGTCCAAGTAATAGCAGGGAGCATTATCGGATTTTGTTTATACCAAAGACAGTATATTTAGAAGACCTAAAAGAGAATAATAGTATGCAACACAGTTGCCTCCTTTGATTTTACTTATATGAAATATTTATGACTTGCATTCACTTTGTGATTTCCACTCCTGTTGAAAGCATACAGCTTAATAGTGATGTGAAAAGCATAGATCTTAGTATTTGTCATCTTGTGAATGGACCACAATAACTATCTGAAATCTGACCTCCTGTCTGTTGTCTGGTTACTTAAGTGGAACTGTTGTGGGACAACCCTGCAGAAAAATACAGAAAAATAATTGAAATACTCTAATTTTTAGCATGTCTTATGTATAATTGATTTCAGTAATACTGACAGGATTGTAAAGACAGTGGATAAGCACAGTCCAGATCATGGCCATACATCTGTGACCAGCTGGAAGCTTCTTTTTCTTGAAGGGAGATATTTGGGTGCTGTATCTCCCCCAGTCAGAGTGTGCTCAGTGACAGAAGGTCCATGCCATGCTCAGGCAATATATTGACTGCCCAGCTTGGGTACCCTATCCTGTTCATTAGATATTCTATGAGTACATCAGGACAATATGGATACTAGTCTGCAAAGAACACGCGCATGTTTAACACTTAACAGACTTTCAGGGTCAGGTCCAATTAACTTAAAACCCTGGCGGCAGCTAGCAAGAAACCAATGTTGGGGCATTGACCTTGAAGAGGTTGGCTTCACAGCAAGACTTGACTATTTTTAATTTTTTTTTCCTCAATGAAGAGCAAGATAAAAGGAGGTGAATACAATTCATGACAAAATTAATCTTCAGCACAGATTCTCTTTAATGTTTCTTCTGACACAGCTGCACCAGCCCAATCAAGGTTTTCTCCTGCCACCAGCAGTCTTCCTCATTTGCTGTGTACACCTCTGGCGACAATGTTCTTCTGCCTTCCCCAGTTTATCTCTTTTGCGTTCCCCTGCACATGGAGAGGAGGCACAGTGAGTTTCATGGGAAGCCCTCTGGATTTGGAATATGCAGCCTGAGCAGCCTCCTAACTCCTGGTTGGTTGGTAGGTTTTCAGAGAGCAGAAGGAACAACAGGGAGCAGAAATCACTAGTCTTCACAGTCCCTTCATGCAAGGTATTTGGTCCTGACCTCAGACTTGGGGATTAGAGGGTTTTGTTAGGGTAGGGATGACTTGAAAAAGTCCCTTCATGGATCTGATGTGAAGGCTGTGCAAGCCACACACAGGGATTCTGTGTTGTTGCATGACTCTCTCTTACTTTTTTTCTGTAGCAGCCAGCACTTACAATACAGATCAATAAATTTCAATTAGCTTCAGGGGCTTAAAATAACCAGGCTTAAAATCTGTAGAGCAGCTTTCACCACTTCCCTTTGTCATTTTTTATCTTAAAAAAACTAAGTGAAAGTGAGGTAGAGAATATTAGTATCATGCAGTTAGGTGAAAAAATTTTTCATTTGGTTTCTTTTAGTCTTTTTCACTAGTATGATTTTGATTTAACAAGACACCACTGAGTTCCTGTAGAAAACCAGCATGCAACAAGCAAGCTGTTCTTTGCAACCAGTTGGGCTTGGTGGATGCATTTCTGTTCTCTAATGGGATTTAACTGGAGATCAGACTACACACTAGGCGAGGTGAGACTTCATACACGATACTGTTGGAGTTCTTGCTGTATCAAATAAAGCTGATATGAAAGCTTTAGCAGTGACACTGTGTATGTGTTTCTGTGAGAGGACATTATTAGAGGAAAAGAATATGAGAAATAACCAAAATCCAACATTTATTGAGATGGTGAATGATGTAAACTCAAATCTCTTACTTCTTGGCTACTGGAAGCTTGCATTTATATCCTGGTCATACCTCTGACTTTATGACAATCTTATGAAAAACTTTATAATTTATCTTTTGAAAATTAATACATGTATTAATTTTTTTCTATTTTTTAGAGCATCAACTTTATAGCTGAGCATCCTGCTCTTCATGAGATTTCCATAATTGCATGGATCTGGCCATCTAGAGACTTTCAAAGGAAATAGGTTTCAGCACAAGGGAGAAGGACAACCAGTGGGGTGGGGAGTTGGGCTTTTTCTTTTTTATAGAATAGGAAACTTGTCCTTCTCAGGATTTATCTTCAGTGGGATCTTTCTCATTGCTGGATGAGTTAGAAAGGCAGAAGCTTAAATAGCCTATAGCAGCAACACTGTACTACCTAATGTTTCTGTTTCTTTGTAAGTTTACCATATGTCTAAGTAAACTTTGGCATATAGAGCAGGGGGGCAGATCCTATCCCTTCCAAGTTCTCATCATGATCCTGTAAATTTAAAATGATCCTTTCTTCTTAATGAGGTTTTTTTGAATACATAAAAAATAGGGAATAATTTGTTGACATGAAGCGAGTACATTATATTGAGGAAATATCCATATTAGCTGCCAAAATTGACATCAGGAAGTCATGCATCCATTCTAATCTCAGGTGGTTGCAGGAGTAAGGGTGACATGGTGTCCTTTCCTATCCTTACCTGAAATCCATTCCTCACATATTTTCAATGGCTGTGTCTATTAATATTTACTGCTGTTGCACAGTTTCCAAAACACTGGTCTCAGTACATTGCTTTCCATCTTTAATAACCCACAGTTAACTGAATCATCAATCTGTCTTCTAATTCTCCCTTATCTTTGTTAAAAACATGCACGTTGATGGCTTATTTGTAGTATGGCAAACACGCTGTTCTAAGGTGCTTTGGTTTGCCGTGCTGGGTGAATGAAGCACCAGTTGTTTAGAAAACAATCTCTGCCTCCAATTGCAAAAAAGCCTGTTACACAAAGGACTGCCTGCAATGTGTGGATAGATGGTCAGTGATCAAGCCAAACTATACATCAAATTTATGTCTCAGAAACTTTACTATTAATAATTTTTACTGTCAACTTTTAGTATCAAAGAAGAAAGTACAGCACAGTGTTTTAACACACTCCAGAACACTTTATTAAATAGCATGGCAGTATGCTGTTGTAAATTGAGGTCAGGAGGAAGGGTAGCAGTACTTTACAGGCTTAGGAACTTGGTATTTTGGTATACTGCTGGGATAAGAGCCTCTTTTCCAAGACTGTTTGCAGCTGGCAGTGTGTTGTGGCTTAACCCCAGCCTCCAACTAAGTCCCTGAGAGCTGCTGGCTCACTCGCCCACCAGTGGGATGGGGGAGACAGTCAGAAGGGTCAAAGTGAGAAAATTCATGGGGTGAGATAAAGACAGGTAAAGCAAAACCTGTGCACAAGCAAAGAATACTATGAATTCTTTCACCATGTCCCATCGACAGGCAGGTGATCAACCACGTCCCAGAAAGCAGAGTTCCATCACAGCTCATGGTGGCTTGGGAAGACAAACTCCAACACTCCAAAAATCCCATTCCTTCTTCTCCTCCCAGCTTTACATGCTGAACATGATGTCATATGGTGTGGGATATCCCTTTGGTCATTTGGGGTCAGCTGTCCTGGCTGTGTCCTCTCCCAAATCCTTATGCACCCTCAGCCTCCTCGTGGGTGGGATGAGGAGAGAAAAGGCCTTGGCTTTGTGCAAACACTGCTCAGTAATAACTGAAGCATCCCCTTGCTGCCAACAGTTTCCAGCAGAAATCCAAAACACAGACCCATACAAGCAACTGTGAAGAAAATCAGCCCTGTCCCAGCCAAAACCAGTACACACTGCAATCAACAACTCCAACTTATTATGACAACGATAACTATAATAATTAAAAAAAAAAGAAAAGAAGTGATTGTCAGAGATATAGGTAAAAAAAATTATTTTGTTTATCTCAAGCAATAAAGGCAGCCAAAAGGGATCCCTGGGACACCTGAGGGAAGAAACTCTAATGCTAATTGGCGCGATTTAAAAAGATGATTCTGTTATTGCCAACAGTCTAATTAAGTCATTATCTCCCCAATGTTGAGGCAATCATACCAGTTATAATTTTAATAGATGGATAACAAGGTATGTCTCAGTGTACAGACGTATATGCAAGAAGGTAGGCTCAAAGAAAGTGAAAATAGCTTTCTAATAAATACATTTTGTCTATCTTTTTATGAAACACCTCTCCTTAATGTTGTCTGCTGAATGAGCTTCATTATATTTTATGCAAATATGTAGTAGTAATTTGTCATGAGGCCACAGAAAACCAGCAAGAGAAAACAAACTATCTACATGTCCTTAATTTCACCATTTCTCAAATGAAAAGGTTTATATTTTTAGAGAACAACAAATATTTGTTAAAGGGAAATAGTTTTGTGATTTTTTTCCTCGCAAATACTGTATGTTTGCTTTTCAGCAAATGCTCCTATATTAAACAGCTCTCTCTGGTGTTCACCCAGAAGTTGTCAAGACTGTAAGAATTAAAAAGCAGATGTACTTACTGAAAGATTTTCTGTAATGCTTTCCTCACATCTGTTCTGAGTACACTTCCCACTCTGAAAATGTCCTATCAGTATCATGCATTTTTACTAAACTATTTGACAGTGTCCTGTAATGTGCTACCCCTTCTTTGACCAGCCCATTTGCTAAATCATATGTGCTTCAAATGAAGAGTGAAAGAATGGAAAAAACACTACATATATATAGATATATATAAAAATTTGCTGCAACTCAAAATACCTGTTGTTAAGCAGATAGGCTTTGAGAGAGGAGAGAGCCTTTAACTTTGATAAGTCTTTGGAGTGCACTCTGCTCATACAACACTGTGATGCTGAAAGTAGTAGTAACTTTATTCCCATTAAAGAAGAGTTATGAACTTGAAACAGGATTTTCTTCCTCTTCGCAAGGGTTGTTCATGTCCCATGTGGCCCTTCTGCTGCATACTTTGCTTGATGTTTGTCAGGAAGGGGACAAATACAGGCCCCAATACCCCTGATATTCTGCCACCCCAAAAGAGAGCATTTCATCATGGTTTGTTTGTTTCTTTTTCAAAAATGTTGATGCTTTGAAATCAAGACTCTGTCTCAGTGACAGGATTGTGTCACTCAAGGAACAAATACCTGAATGAGAAGGGGAGTAGCCAAAAGCTCCAATGGCAAGGTGTTCTCACTCCATGTAGAGATCAGGGGTGTAGTCTTTACTTTGACTCAAGCAAGGTATGAACAGAAATGTATACTGATGTTCCTGTTTCCAGATTTTTAAATGTAAAATTCTGAAAGGTCAATTTCAAAAGTTCTAAATGGTCTTATTAAATTAGAGGAAAAGAAAAGTGACACCCTCAAAAAGACTGAAGTTTGAGATTAAATGTTTCATTCTAATACCAGGTTATTTTTGTTTACACTTTATTTTGGGCAGAACAACATAAAAATACTAAAGATGAGCTTTTGAAAGACATCCCTTGTTTGCTTAGCTGTTAGCTGCCAAGAGATCTAGCAAATTTGATAGAATTAATTCACTTCCATGACATTACTACAATTTATCCCTGGGTGGGATAAACAGGCTTTAGAAAATGACACTGCCAGGATTGGATTAAGACAATTAACTTGCATAAGGAGTCAAATCACTGACCTCTACTTTGCTTCACCTCTCATGAGTGCCACAATCCACTGGTAGAAAGATGGAAGTGATAGCCTTTACAGAGTAGAGCAGATGAGCACTCTTGTGCAGAGAACAGCTTTTGAGGAGTTGGATTTCATGTGGGTCATTCCAGGCACAATTTACTGCTGTCTACTGCTAGGGCAATTTGCATAGGGGAGATTTTTATACAGCTTGTTAAAACAAGTGTAAGGGAATCACTGTCAGACAGGAGACTACACAACGGGAATGTTAACAAGCCAGCAATCTGTCATTTGCTCTCTGATAAGTTTTCCTAGTAATCTTAAAGCATAAACTAGTCATAACCTACTATGTAGAGAATTAACAAGTACCAGACTATCCCTCCTTCCACACAAATGCCTCCAGCTCTGGAAGAGTAGCACTACTGCAAAAAGGAGCCAGTAAGGCAGAAGTCATGCCCTTGCAGTGGTTCTCCATGTCACTGAAAAATTTGCTAGTGTGCTCTGCTGTTGCCTTCAAACTGAGAAGGAGAAGTAGTAAGGACAGGAGGAGAATTCTGCGACTGCAAACACAATCATAAGTCAGAGTTGGATTTCCATGAGGCTCCCAGTTCTAGTAGTGTAAAAAAATGCACAATGTGGATGAAATAATAGTCATTTTAGCAGGAGTTAAAAAAAATCACAGCTGGATGTCAGCAAACCAATTTTACCCCTTGATGTCAATACTTTTCCTGTAGATAGTGTATGTGTAACAGAGGGCTGCAAAAAATTACGTGCTTTCTGGTATTGGAACCATGGAATGCTGTGGCTGATTAGGGAAACATGTCTGTACTTCACATCGGGGGACATTTGTAAAGATTTCTTTTTGGCTCTTGTGTAGGGCTGTAATTAATTTCTTTTTAGTTTAGAGAAGGGATTGAGCTATGACTTGAATCTAACATTTCTGGTACTTGTATATCATGACAACTGCTGAATTTTGACTCCAGGAAACAGTTTCTCTGTTTATTGAGAACATACATCTGTTCTGCTGAGAGGAAACATCCATTCTTTGGGCAAGGGAACCCCTTGGCCTTGCTGCAAGTTCCCTGCCTAGAGGGCCCTCAGTGGCTCTAGAGCACATCCTGCTCTAGTTTTGCTTATGGAACTGCTTTGCAGTAAAATACTGTTTCTCTGGTGTTACTTTATTTATCTACTCAGAGGAGAACAATCCTCTACATTAGTACTGTCACTGCTCACTTGCCCTGTGACTGGTGTTCCCAGTCCTAATCTCCAACAAGTGCAGTGCACACCTTGTGCTGTGTTAGCTGCACACACCTGAACCTATCAGTTAGCATGTAGTATGAGTGGCCATAATACAGAAACAAAATACTTCCCATCACCAAAGAAAATTCTGACTTGTCATTCAGAGTTAAACCATGGCTTCTTTCACTTACTTCATGCCAAGTCCCATAGATCAAAAATTTTGGACTTGATGAGAAGGGAAGTATATGAAATCACCTCAATCTGTAACCATGAACAATTCACTGCGTCTTTCTGCTTTCTGGTGTGGGCAGTACCTGTACTCTGCAGTTTCACACATCTCACTGATCTCCTAGATAACCCACTGTAGCAGGTTCGGTTTGTAACCGGGCGGAAGCACCAATTTAGTGTAGTGATTTGGTCCAAAATACTCATTACTGTTTACCTTCTGTGAGATAAGAATTAGGAGAAATGCAAAGCAGGCACCAAACTTGAAAGAATATAAAGAAGTTTATTAACAGACCTAAAAGAGGGGAAAGAAAAAAAATAAAATCATACCACACCTTCAGAACACTTCTCCTCCCTCCCCACCTTTCTCCCTTCTTCCACTGACAGTGTAAAAAGACAACCCTTGAGATGTTCAGTCTGTTTACCACTTCCATAATAACCTTGTTCAGTCCATTTAGGAAGAGGAGTCTCTCTTGCCCCTGCTATGAAAACAATATCACAACGAGACAGCCGCCCATGTTGGTTCTCTGCTCGCACATGAGTCCCTTCCCCCGACTTGCAGTTTGTGCCACAACTGCTTTCCAGGGTCCACTCTTGAATTACTGGGGTGCCATTTTAAGGTTGAGCCGTTCAGAAACAGAAGTTCTCTTCACCCATCTCTGGGAGCATTTCATCTCTAAGAACAGAGGCCCTCCTCCTTCCCTGGGAGCAAAGGGTCTTCCTCATCTTCATCTCTAGGACTATCTCTGGGAGCATCTCTAGGAACAGAGGTCTTCCCCTTTCCATGTGGAGCAAGAGTCCCCATCGCTTCCATCTCTCCCCGTTCAAACTTCTCATCAAATTACAGCTGCTTCAGCATCTGCCTATCTCAGTGCAGGTGCTTTTGCTCACAAGTACAAGTTGAACGCTCCACCCCCCATGCCTTCATGAAATTACAACGGGTACTCTGATATGTCATAGCTTTACAACAGAATTTCAGCTTTAAGCATCTCCTCATTCTCTTCCCTCAGGTTTTTAGCTCTTCACAGCACGACAAGGGTTAATCTCACCCAGGCCTTGCAGCTGGAATGTCGCTTATCGCTGTTGGTCACATGATCTTTGCTGGACAGCAGGGCAGCTTTCGGCTGAATCTTGGCTGCACTGGAGAGGGGGAGCCAGACTGCTCCGTCTGCCCACCGCAGGACTGTGGGGGGGGTTCCGCAGGTGGAACAGGTCCATCAGCTCCAGGATGGCCGTGGCCCAGCCCAGCCTGGCCCGAGCAGGGCCTGGCCGGGCCCGCTGGCCCCCGCACGGGGCCCGCAGCCACCTGTGCCAGCACCGGAAACGGGAGAGAGCTCTGCCCGGGGTTTGTCCAATCTTAAATGTGGACCACAGAGGCAGTCAGAATTTAAGTGGCTTTAAAAATTGTCCATATTCAAACTGGCCAGCTGATAGGTTCTGTCAGGTCTTAGAGGAGCTGTAATAACCCCTTTGCAAGAACATCACTTCCGAGACTATGCTTTGCTAACCCATGACACCCACCCACTGCACTACCTGGGGGCACTGCAGCCTTGTCTTCTCCTAATCACATTTTGGGATTTAAATATGATGTGCAAACATGGGGAATGGGTCAGTTATTCACTTTTCAGAAGTAGTCTAATCCAATATAGCCACCTTGCACATACACTGGTTCTGTTATTGTCATAAAGAGTTAGGAGATTGTAGGAAAATATGTCCTTCTATAAAAAGCTGTCTGAATTATCTCCCTGGAGCTTGTTTGGTATTACTGATGATGAAAAAGGCAAAGAAGTGTTTCTGAGACTTATTTTTTCATAAAAGTTCTTAACTGGGAAAGAATTAGAACTCATGCTTATATTACTCTGTTCAGTAAAGCCTGTAAGAAGTCACTCATATCCTAGATGATAATTCTGAAGGACAAAATTTCCACAAAATAGGACTTCAGAAAACAGTTTTTCTGGACTGCTAGAAATGCATGTTGCCTGTTTTTGATAAGGGGACGTACTTTAGCCACTACCTAAAAGACATTAGCATAATGCCTTCAAAATATGTGAAGGATTGTGTAGGCATGCAATAATCATTCTGCCTTGGAAACTTAGAAGTCTGCCTGGTTGCCAACAAGTAAGGGTCAGAACAATACACTGTACCCAAGGATAGGTATTTATATATACATTTGCATTTTAAAGTTACAAAAATTTTCATACACTTCAAAGATCCATAATATACATCTAAAATTATATTTTTTAGAGTATATAAGGTAATGCAATTTAATTGTTACAGTTAAAATACAGGCTTCTTTTTGAAAGAAGTCTAGTTATGACAATGACCTACCCCTTAATTATTTATTTGCTCAACTATTGACATGTTGCACCAGGGAAAGTATAGACTGGATGTTAGGAAAAATTTCTTCAAGTGAAGAGTTGTCAAGCACTGGAACAGACTGCACAGAGAACTGGTTGAGTCACCATTTCTGGAGGTGTTTAAAAGATGTGGATGTGGGACTTAGGGACATGGTTTAGTGGTTGGCTTGTCAGTCTGAGGTTAACAGTTGGACTAATGATCTTAAAGGTCTTTACAACACAAACGTTTCTATGATTTTACTAATTTTTCAGTTGTCACCATTTGTACAGTGCCCATAACAGTCAGGGCCGGTCCTCTGTAGGTATTTAAGCACCAGGAGAATTTATATAGTTAATCATGGTAATTATAGAAGGTGTATGCTTAAGAAAGCACAGTTCAACAGTTGCAGAACAACAACAACCAGGGCACTGCCAGTGGTAAAACAGTAACAAACAAATGGGGCAACAGCCTTGTTTTAATGTACTACATTATGAGATGCAAAAGATAAGCCTGAGTGCTAGCAGATAAACAATCCAATACTCCTCTGGGATGTTGTGCACCAGAGACAGAATGCAGTGCAGATCCTTCGAGATAAGCATCGTCTCATCATATTTCTTGAGTCTCAGCAGAAAATGAAGAGCAGTGCATTTAAGCATGCAAATAGATAAGCTGAATTTAGAAACTGTGTTGAATGTCAGCAAGAAGTGGGTACGGTGGAAATATGAAAGTAGGGGGAACATGATATTCTCATGTTCTCCATGCATTAAGGTAAAAGAAAATCTGACCCTATGGCTATTTTCATCTGAGAAATTTATTTATTATGGTTAAATGCAGTCTTCCCTGTATGTGAAAACCTGAAAATATTCACAGACTAACTGCATCATTTTGGTGTATGGTAGATTAAACCATATATTTAGTAAAAAAAAATTTCAAACATTTTATTTAAACAATTAATTACAACACCATTTATGAGATATATTTGGGAAAAAAAAGCTCTACCAGTTATACTTTGAATTTTCAGCCTTTGAATTTTCAGCTGATATTCATGGTAATTCTATACAACTACAGAATATTTTTATGGTTTGATGAAATGCAGGGAAAAATGAAATAAGAAAGTAGTGACAACTCTTCACATCTTCCATGTCATTTCCTCCACAAGAGGAAATTTGAGACCATTAGCTGTTAAAGTGACCTGCATATGATAGAATCATGGAATGGTTTGGGTTAGAAGGGACCTTAAAGTTCTTTTTAGATCATCATATCCATAGGACCTGATACTTATTGCCAGTAAGACACTGCAGATTATTCTCACATAAAAGGTTAAATACGTGCATAAGTGTTTGCAGGAAGAAGGTATTAAAATGTGCAGTGTATGTGCCCCAGTAGCAAACCTTGAAGAAAAATGAGACAGAAAAATTCCATTCTTTAGACCTTGGTGCTTATCTGGCAATTTTTAGCTGTCAGCTCAGACAGCCACAGTCTGGAGAAACACCAAGGAGAGAACAAACAAAGGAAGAGAAATCAACATTATAATTATTTGGAACATTTCATATCAAATCTTATAAAATTACAAGGAAACAATCAGGACCAACGTCTCCCTGCTAATACATGAGTTGGCTCTTCAAGGTTGAATGCACTTTACTCTCAGAAGATATCAGAAGAAGGATATTGAATTACCTGCCTTTTGCCATAGGTTGGGAGAAGAATTGCTGTGCATCAGCTAACACACTGTTGACATTCTTGCATGCTAAAGCCTTCAGAGACTGTTTTCAAACCACTGCCCAACAGAAATGATCACACAGTCCATTCTCACCTTCAACTATCAGTTTCCTGATCTTAATTTCCCTCCTAAAAGGTTTTAGAATCCCCAAATCCACTATGCAAATATCTTTAATTTTTTATTTTGAAAATAAGTAGAGGAATTCAAAATCATGTGTAGAAACATGAGCTGCAAAAGCTCAGCACAGATTGCCTCTGATTCTAGTAGGTATGATAGGATTTTATGTAAGTATAAATAAACTGCTTTTCTTAAAATCAGGTCACAAATGGAAGATAGATCCTACCTCCTACATTTCTGCCTTTGGAGTTCTCATCTGAGGAACGCCACAACAACAAAACACAGTAGTGTTAGGCTAAAATGCTTGATTTCTTAATTGATGTGAAGGACCCATCTCTCTTGGTACATTGTACAGAAAACGTTCCAGCCTTCAAGTATTTTCCAGGTATCTCAGTGTCCTTGTTTTATTGCTTTGTTTGGTCTGGTTTGGCTTTGAAACCAGTCTTACGAATTCTTTTTATTTCCAAATTAAGCTATGACTTTCTCCACGTCTACTTGACAGAAGAAGTTGAGCACGTTGGTTGATCTGTATAATGAAACATCTAGGTAACATTGTGCTAATCTTTCAAAACACATCTTGTGAATCTGCGTTTGCCAGGTAAGGTTTGCTTTCCCTTTGGGTGCACTACCTGAGCCACCACAAATACAGGAGCATAACTTGACTGCAGGCACAAACTACTCTGTGTAAGGCTGCAGGGTCTTAACATAAAAAGACTAAGCCCAGTGCAGCTGGTGGGAATTTTCCTTAGGCATTTACAGCCCTCATCATGCTAATATATTGCAAAACACTTAATAGCTTTATAGGCAGCACACTTGTTAGACACAGAGAAGAAGTCCCCGGTATATGAGAAGATGCCATATAGTTTGTGATTGCAGGAATGAGCTCAGCATCAAACCACTTTTCACACAGCTGTGCTCACACAACTGAGCAGCTACACCCACTTCAGGTTCAAATACCAAGACCCAAGTGTCTGTGATGCCATCATAGAAACCACCTTTCTCCTTTAACTAAATGTGAAAAAAAGAAAAAAAATTCAGGAAAAAAATCTCAAGTCTTGCAATTCTAGTGTCCTAGAGAGTTTCTAGAATAAAAAATCCTTCCTACTCCACATTTTTTAGGTAGTAATGCTGATAGTCATTACTGTAAAAGGGTAGCTGAGAAGGACAGCAGCATTCACTACTCCAGTTCTGTCTAGTTTCCTAGAAGACTAAATAAATCAAACAGACGCAGAAGTGAGAGAAACGGATAGAGCAAAAAATACAGCATCAGTGACGAGGGCGGAATTGTGCATCATTGCTTTTGAAAGAAAGACAGATATTACACACAGTGTAGTCAGCTAGTCTGACACTTGACAAACTTGTGGTAGTGTGAAACTCTTTGAGATATTAGCTGACTTTCTAGTGATAAGCTTATTGCAATCGAACAAAAATAGAACATTTTAAGAGGCTAAGGCTACCAGTCTCGCAATGAAATGGATTAGAACTCATAATCTGCTATACACATCTGTTTTGACATCGCCTGTTAACAAAGTGTGACCATTCAGCATGTAGTTGTGGCAGACGAAAAAGAGCTATTTCGGCCATTAGCAAGAAACAAAACCCAGTATGCTGAGTATTTCTAGCCCCCAAGTCTACGAAGAAAATCCCTGCTCTGGGGGTATTGTTCATCACATCAATAAGTCACTGAGTTGGTGAATGCAGTTGTACAGATAAAGCTCTGGGCAACTCTTTCTGCCTTGTTTTACTTGCACTTAATTTTACTGCAGTGTTTTTCATGTTGATGGAATATGTATTCAGGGTTGCTGGTGTGGCTCTTCAATTGGAAAGGTTTGAAGATGAGAAATATGAAGAAAATATGAAAAAGATACAGGAAGGCAAGTGACATTAGGAAGCTAAGTGTCACATTTCAAATAAAGCTGGAGATCTGACTGAGGCAGGGAAAGCAAAGCAATCCTCTGTGTGCCTTTTTGGTTGTGACCTGGTCAGGTCATTTCTAAGCATGAGGGTGAGGAAGAGCAGTGTTAGGTTGGGTAGGAGAAACGAGAGGAGAAGAAACTTCAGGAGGTGGCAGCACCTGTGAGTAACTCTCATTCTTTCACTGTCATAAAACCTGATGACTGGTACACTCCCTCCTCCTTTTTATTTTGTTCACTTGTTAGATCCTATATTTTATATCAATTTAAATTAAGTAACTTCATAACTATTTGGTGATAGATGTTAAAAATTTAGCTTTAGTTTCATATAGTAATTGCTAACTGACTTTAAAAATTACTTCATGCAGGTAGATGAGTTGGGGTCTTTTGTTATTTTGGACAACTAAAACAATAATTTTTCAAAAATATGGTCTCCTTTAGTTCTCTTCTGTGAATTTCTCTACAGCTTCATTTGAATAAAGTTAGAGTAGGCACCATTTCCTCTGTAGTTTCTCTGAAAGACTGGGAAATAATCCAACCAAATCCAAGAAAAAACTACTGAACAAAAAATAAGCTCAAGTTTAGCATTATAATTAGGTCAATGTAAAATTGGCAAAACCCAGCATAATGACAGCTTCTAGGCATTGGATTCAAGACAGAACAGTATGCCAACAGAAGTATGTTTGCTAAAACTGAGAGAGAGAGGGAGAAGATATCTAGAAGAATATCCTGAATGTACTCCGAAGCACCAAGCCACCAAGTCCTGCAAGAGGTCTTGTTGCCTTGACAGGTGAAAAGTCCAGGAAAAATTATTGCCATTATAATTCCTCTACTGAAAATAGCAGGGAATTCTCATCAAGTAATGTGAGAGCAGCCCCTTTTTCAAATGGAGACAGAGGTAGATTGATGAAAAAATTTTTAGTTACTTTATATGATATACCCCACTGGTCTCCGGAGAGGTTATTTGCAAACAAACCCAGAGTACTTGCTAAAATGTAAAGAAGGAATAGAGTACTATTCACAGAGAAGAAAAAAGCTAATAGAAACCTGCGAGTTATGAAGAAACTATCAGAGGGAGGAATGAAATTGTAGTGTAGAAGAAGTGGTTTAATTGTTATTCCCATCCAACTAACAGTCAGTGCGAGAGTCTGAAATTGAACATCAACATCCTTTATTTATTTTTCAAAATTATTATGGTGTTTTGAATTCTTGTTTCTATTACTTGTATACATTTTATGCAGTGGGTCTTGGGTATATATAATACTCCTAGTCATGGTATTAGTACATATAATATTAGAGAAAGCAAATATGAAAAAAAAAAATTATTTCTGGACAGGATGTTTCATGACCTTTTTAACAACCTCTTAAGACTAAGAGTCTGCTGGGATTAAATGTAGCTTTTAGCTCTTCCCTAAACACACCCTAGGCCTGTTGTGTTTGAAACTCCAATTGATCAAATCCCTCTCTACCCAAGCCTGAGACTTGCTTAGGAATACACTTGATCTTTCTGCTCTCCTTGATATTATGTCTCCAAATGCAAGCAGTATTAAGTTCCCTTTGAAAAATCAATAATGATAAAGGAAGCATGCAAAGATGCATCATCCGTGTTTCACTCCAATGAAGCACCCTGTCCTTCTATATTCCTGTGCATCACTGCCTTAAATCTCAACAACTTGAAGTGCCATGTCATTAAGGTATCAATCTGACTGCTTCTGTTTTATGGAGACTTGTAGGATTTGTGAACAATAAAGTGAAATCTATAAGCAAAGATTAATGGTGAAGTCCAAGGATAAATAAGGATTTCTAACTGGGTTTTTTAAAGGATTGATTCTGAGGGAGAAAATTATCTCTATTTAAAAAAAAAAAAAAAAATTGAGAATGCCCAGGGTCGAAAATTAAAGAGACAGAAGTCAGGCCATAGGCCATAGAGAAAAAAGCTTATCCTTAAAGTCCCCCTGCCATGGAGCCCTGGGAGAGGGGCCCTGGGGGGGAGACACGGGGTTTCCCTGCCCCTGAGCCCCTCTCCCAGGGCTCCATGGCAGGGGGAAGGGACCCCAACATAAATAGTAATTCCAAATTTTCTGGTTTCTGAGAAATGAATGAAATAATTGAATCTCTGGCTCACTACAAGATTTATTACCCCAGCAAACATATAAAAAACAGATTTTGGGGAAAAAAGTAAAAATTAGTAATAGCTTATTCCTCTTTCTGTAAGAGCCACTGAAAAAGCTGTCTATTCTGTTTCCATTAGTGAATGGAATGTATAATTAATTTGCTCTTTTAGTTTGGAAGAGATCACCTCTTTCTGTGACAGTTTTGATCAGAACAAACCATCACACCACTAAAGCACCTCCTGCTGTGAATGATTAACTCTCAGAATTATAACAAAGCAAAGAAAAAATCAGTATGTTTTTCATAGCTTTATATTAGCATAGTAGCCTCAGCTTATGTCTTCTTTCATAGTAGGGCTATAATTTTGTAATTGTAAATGTCTCACAATTTTGACAGAATCATAACAACCATAATGCATAATTTACTTTTCATTATAAATTTTAAAAACTTCTCAAAGGTGTCAAAAACTTTATTGGATACTTGTTCAGTGTTATAAATAGACGGAAAACAAACCTCAACATTTTTAATACTTCCATTATTTCTTTGAAACAACTGTATTGTACATGACTGGTGTAGGGCAGCATCTTTTCACACATTTCAGTATAAATGCATACTAGTTGTATAAATGCATAGCTGCTCATAGCTAAAATTATGGTTCTTTGCTTTCTGTTGTTGGTTTGGTTTGGTTTTGGTTTGGTTTTGGTTTTGTTGAAGGATAGTATCTTGGTGTTGACTTCATATGCGTACCACAACATGCTAGAGACAGAAGTAATGTAGAAAAAACTACAATACAAGACTACTGTCTCTGTTCAACACATTAAACTGGAGCTGTCATTATGCTGGGTTTGTGTGAAAAAATAATCTTTCAAATAATACATTTTGTACTATTGTGTAATTCATGTATCATTTGTCAGTAATTTATGAATGCTCATATATTTGTGAAATACTAAATTATTTTCAGCAGGGAGTTGGAAGCATCAGAACTGTGTTATTCTGCATCATTTTAGCATCTAGACTAGTATTACCATCTTTAAAATTCAGTTAAATACTTTGTGGCATTAAAAATTGCACACATTTTGCCACTAAGATAAACAAAGGCAAATATATATGTATTAAGAGAAACTGACTCCCAGTAGACTCTATCCATATTGTTTCATTAATTGAATAAAGTATTAAGCATTGCAAATTGTAATGGATTTTAGAAGCTACTCTAGAATAGCAGTATTATATTGCAAATGGTGACATCTGTCCTTCAGACTTCAATGTGTGTAATCTGTAATGCCCATAAACATATAATTGAATTCAGCTCACACATACAAATTCTGTATTGGCTGAAGTGTTTGCTGGATCAAACCATTGTTTGGTTTGACTTACACATCCAAATATTTGTCATTTTGTTGCCAATTTGTTTTCCCCCGTTTCTACTAAGATTTACCCCAGAAATACTGACCTTATTTGCAGGCCTCTCGCCATTTTGTTCATTTCACATAAAATCAAGTGTCATTTACATAAGTTTAAAATATTTACACTTCTTGAAATTGAATTTTACTATATGATGTGACTCTGTAGAACCTCATGCAGTGAATAAAACTGCGATGTTTGAAGTTAAGATGGCATACAGGAGAGTACTCATAGCATCAGGCTTGGTATTTGTTCTTCTGGAGGAATAACAGTAATTCTGTTTTCTAACTTGTGTTTTGAGTCACTGCTGTGCCTATCAATAGGGAGCTTGTCTAATTATTCTCTGAACTGACATGAGGCTTGAGTTTCCATTATACAGCTGATAGAAATTCACCACAGCAGTATTGTAAAATGGAGGCACTATTTCTAGTAATTAGTTTTAATCAAATGGCTGTTCCCTAAACCACACATACCTGCTTCTTACAATCCAGCATTCAAGTTGCCGAAGGACAGAATTCTGTTTGCTTTTTTTTTGCTTACCTGATACTTGATCACACTGATACTTGTAAATATTTGTGACTCGATGGATTCCTTGTTTACAAGCTCTTCCGCAGAGCTTGAGTGTAAATCTTCTTATGTGATTCTTGGGCAAATTATTGCACATTATGATAAGCATAAAGAATTGACTATTGTTCATTTACGCTGCAGTCATCTTACATTCTATTAGACATATATTAAAAATCTCACTTGGGCACTCTTTGAGAAAGTCAAGGTTGTAAGGTCACAGATTTCATGTTGAACAAACCCCACATTAGTTACAAAAGAGAGAGCCTGTAGCTGTGCAAGATCTTGTGATTGGGGTTTTTTTGAGGAGATCAGCCATTACCATACAGTATTTGCATCTTGAAACTTCATTTTGGTAGTGGTATCTTAAGGTTAATCTGTACAGAAACTGAATTTTCTTCAGCTAATTGTTATTCAGTGAATGGCCTGACTTGCACTGCTGAAGAATCCTTAATCAAGTAGGTTTTTCATTCCAGGTCTTGATGTTGTAAAAAAGAACTGGTCAGGTTGGAAAAGTAATTTTAGATGATTTTCTCTTTCTTCTCAGGACCCAGAATAGGAAGATAGATTATTCCAAATTTCATAAAGGACTGTGACAATTACTCTTGAGACAGATACTTGAAATGACACAGTTATTGGGCAATGTTACAGCATGACTGAGCAATGTACCTTTCAAACCTACTACAGAAATTTATGAATTAATGCTCAAATCAATTCAGTAAACTCTAATAGATTAACTTGTATCTGGTCTTAATATTACAGATTGAATTGGTCCAGGAATTGTTTTGTGCATATAAGAAGGAACTTCGTGACAAAGTTTTGTTCGTTTATTTTATCTGGAAAATCCAATTAATCGAAACAGAAACTCATTATTGGTTTGTTACATTATAAAAAGACTTTTGCTGGCAAAGCCTTCTCAACTCCCCAGTGGAGTTCTGGGTCAAAACCAGTAGGGAGAGAGGAACTGGATTTCATGTGTAGGATTGTGGTCTCCAGCACGAAAAGAGAATGCCATGACAAACAGGTTATTCATTATTCTGCATTAGTTTTTCCAGGTTTTCCTGCTGGAACTGTTCCATTTCATGTGCCTAATCAGGTATTATTTTGTGAATCAGAATCATCAATGTCCCAAGTAACTCCCCTACCTACTGAATTTATCCTTAATAAGTTTATCCAATGTAGAAGTTCTTCAAAAAGGGACAGACATAATAAATAAGACCAATCCAAGTCCAGTAACGTCATCAAATGGAACATCTCTGAATGGGGAAAAAAAAGTGGACTTGAGCCAGCCAGGGGCAACAGGAAACATTGGTATTATTCAGAGCATATTGATGGCTGGAAATGGCACATCCTGCAGTCATCAGAGCAGTGATGGCAGTAGGACTGAAGCAGAGAAGTTAACTTATGTGGAGATAATACTGTATGACACCTGAGATAGCAAAAATTAAACTACACTTAATTCGACACTGTTCAAAATCAGTCCATTTAATCAGGATTCCTACACACTGCCTTTCCAGCCTTCAGCAATGACTGCTCTAATAAGGATTGCTGGCACATATTATGCCGAATTTATTTCTCCTCCTTCCTTTCTCAACACTTTGAGGCCTTTTTACTGACACCCATTGATCAAGATTTTTACTCTACTCTCAAGCAACAAAATAGGTGAGAACTTGAATTCTGGGAACTAAAGCTCGAGGTAATCCACTAAGTGGGTTTGGCAGAATGACTGCAGGATCCTGGCTGAGCTGCTTCCCCAAATAATGACTATAGATTAGATGTCATAATAACAGCTGTCAACAAGCAGTGTGCAAAAGAGTTTTTTTGAAGTCACAGTTACTCAACAACCTCTGCTCCCTTTGCATACCAGAGACGCGTTTGATGTGCCGTCTGTTGCCCTCCCACCCGGCAGTGCCACTGCTCCCGGCACCACACATGCCTGCTGCTGCTTGCAAGATGAGTCACACAGTTCAGCAAAGCATATCCTTCAGCTGTGGAAATGAATAAAAGTGATACCAGCATGCTGGCTACATGGGATGTACTAAAACTAGAGCTTTTTCAGTTCAGCAGGAAGCTGATTTCCTTTGCATTTGGGATTGTTGTTGGCAGGAGGTTGGAAGTGACCACTCCATGATAGCTTTTGTCTGTAATTGGCCTTTGCTATCCTGACATAGTTGATCTCAGTGGGAATAATTAATCTCTCACCCACTTAGGATATTGACTGGGTAGTTAAGCTTAGAAACATCATCTAGAATTGCTCTGAGTCACAAAAAAATTGGCACAGGGAGAGGTGAAATGAGAAATGAGAGAGGTCTTTTACAGTCATCAATGCAAGACCATGCAGGGAAAGAAAAGAGTGCATTCCTCTGCTTTCCTTACAGAGTACCTGAACAAAGTGTTTTCTAAATAACAGTCTAAAATGTTGGGTTGATTAAGATCTAGTATATGGAGAAAAAAATATTATTTGCTCTGTTTAGAAGGCAGATGTCTAATACTGAAATGGTAAACATGATTTTCCTAGCTTAAAAAATGATAAGAGAGTTACCTAAAAAGAGGTAAGATGATTTTTAAAGAAAAATATACAAAACTTGTTACAGCTCCAGTAGTTTGTTTTCTTGCTGTTGTGTCTCTCTGCATTTAAATTCCATCATTTCAAGTTTTTAAAATGACATATAAATCAAGAAATCCAGTATTCTGAGAAAGTCTAATGTGCATGAGGATACACATTTTGACAGTGCAGTAAGCAATATTGATTCAGCCTATTCTCAAAAAGCAAATGAAAGAGGAAAAGTCTCTTAAGTGTTGTTTCTTGTGCTCCCCATGTTCCAGTCTTACATGAGGAAATCCATTTGCGGGTGTGGGCATTACTCTTTTGGGCCCCTGTTACATTTTCTCAGGTGCTGTAAGCAGCCAGAGGTGACTAAGAAGGGAAAAGATGTGTTTTTAACCTTTTAACCCATTGCTGAACCCCAAGGATGAGGCTACCCACCCTCACAGGGAGTGGCAGATCCTTTCTACTGTCTGAAAATCTTAGCGGTGCTTTGGAAATCAGAGCCACTGTCCTTCAGCCTGAGAGGATTGGGACACACTGTACTGATTGTCTTATGTTAAAATTCTGTTTAACTCTTCATAAGCCAATGGGACTTCCATACAGATCTAAAAGCAAGAAGAAAAATGGGAGAGGTTGAGTAAAGAAACAGTTTAATTACCTTCTATTCTTCAAAAAATTTGAATGCATCCAGAAGTCCTTCTTGTACCTATGGAAATTTGGATGGTAATATAGTCAAATGTTTTCTAAACCAACATTCCTGTCTGAGTAAATAGGATTTTCTATACACAGAGTTTCAGGAAAATCATCTTAAAAAATAAAAATAAAACAATATAAAACCAAATTTTTAAAAATAATTATCATTCAGCTTAAGCATACATGAAACAACAGATTTGACTTAGTTCTCATAATATACCATTAAGTTGACTTAGAATTTGGGGCTAGTCCTACACTGAAAATTTTTGTTTTGAACAGTGTTCAATCTTCATTCCAAGATTATTTTTTATTTCAATTTCTTTCATTTTTATTAACTGAAATTTTGAGTTTATTTTTTAATTAGATCTTACTTTCAACATGAAGTATATTTTTCCCTGATTAAAAATTAATGAAACATTCAGTACAAATTGATTCTTCATTTTTTGATGTGATTTGCCAGCAAAGCACAAAGGTATTTTTTGCCAAGCTTCAGTCACGAAATACTGAGTGCATCCTACAGTAACAGTACAAAAAGATTTTTACTTTTTTGTAAATTTGGTTCTAAATGCATTAATATTTCTATTTCCAGGCAAACAGCTCCAAGAGCTTATGTGCATGTAAAATACTATTACGAGGAAGAGACATTTTTGTCTTTTGTTTCCCTCATATAAAGATCATGGTCCTGCTAGCTGTACTGATGCTAACAAATTACCAGGCACTGATAGGTTTGGATTGGGGAGGGTGGGAAGGAGGAAAGGTTCTCATACCTTAGACATACTTTTTTTTTTTTTTTAAACAATTAAACGATTCCTTTTAGTGGAATGATGACATGGTTAAACCTCCTGGATTAACTCTTTCAATTCAGCAAGTATGCATAACATGTGGGGTAGTTGCATGGTGGATTCGTGTACTTTATATGTGAAAGCCTTACAGTCTTCATAAAGTGAAAGATAATCATAGCAGTAACAAGAGATAACTAAAAAGCATCAACTACTGCAGTAACGATAAAAGAACATACAGGGCTATACAGAATTCAGTTATTTCAATTTATAGCATGTTATGCTCTACTTCTGCTTCTCTAAGTTCTGATTAATAGAAAGTCTAAAAAATGTTAGTCATTTTAAACCAGTCCAATTAAAGAAAGATACTTTGCTGAGAACTCAAGAATTTGGCCAGGTTATCCAGGGCTTAGATGTAGCTCGTGAAAATGAAACTTTACCTCTAATATTTTTTTTAAGTCTTAGCACCATCGATTCTTACCTTTTTGTCTAAGCTTCCTTGGAGATCTTGTTAAAGTTTCACAACTTGCTCCTTCCTCCCTGCTGAGGTTTATTGTTTCTCTGTGCTTTTAACAAATAAAGTCTTGAAACTTTGAGGTTTGGGATTTCTCTAGGGTATGAATTAAGGAATTAATGTTTCTTTCCAAAATCTTCTCCATGGACTTCTAGCAACTTGTTGCTATTGCAGCTTCACATCTTCTTTTACTTGAAAAGTGAAAATTTACTTTTATAGTTGCACACTATTAAAGAAAAAAACGTGCTGGAAGATGAAAGTTAGAAACCAGGTATGCCCTATGGCCGTGTCAAATCTATTAAATCTCCATCATAAAAGTAATCTTTTGCTATTTTTCCCCTGAAGCAATAGACTGTGATCTCATTGTGTTCTATAAACTAAGAAAGGTCAGGCCAGCCTTCCCAGTCTTTGGATGAATGAAATCCTAAGAACTCATCTGTGCTTAGGATGATGCTGATGAAGTTAGTGCAGAGACAAACAAGATCTAGCTAGAACAGTTTGAATTTACTTTTCACAGCTGTTTATTGCTGCTTCTCTAGGTAATCATAACAGCCCCCGCAGCTGAGGCCCAATAACAGCTTGTGGGAATCCTCCCACTCTGTTTCAGGGCAAGCCAGCTGTATTAATTTAAGTCACTGTGGAAGATGGCTCAGGCTAACCCAAACGGTGACTCATTAGTGCAGCTCAATATGGAGATAATGAGGAGTGACTGTTAATCCTGAGAGCTAAAACTCCTACTGCTGCCTTCGAAGGAACCACTTTATGGTTCTCGAAGCTACACTGCTACCCAAAAGTAATGGCTGGAAAAAGTCCTAGAACATCCTAGGTTGTACTGGGACTCATAATTCTTATTTTTGAGAGCTTTGTCCCTATAACCAGGAAAATGAAGACTTCTGTTGCAGCGGGGATTACTGCAACAAGCATGTATCAAACCAGGAGTCCTGTAGAAATGAAGTATATATGGACAGATTCGTGGTAGATGTTTCAGAGATGTTTATTTCTCCAGCCGCATGGCCGGGGCTCAGCTCAGGAACCCCGCAGTCACGGGACCCAAGGGTCCTTGGCCACACAGGGGAACACAAACCAACCAATGGGAAATGAGACTGACCAGGGGCAGGGAAACCCCGTGTCTCCCCCCCAGGGCCCCTCTCCCAGGGCTCCATGGCCGGGGAGGAGACCCCAACAGACTTCCATGTAGTTAATAGTGTTAGATGTCATAGTGGTTCAAATAGCGTAATGCTTTTCTTTTGGTTAAAAGAATGGGCCCTCTCTTTCTCTCACCTTCAAAAAAAATGAATTGAAAGGCAAAATATTTTTAAATAAAATTAAAATTTCTTAACTGATATTACTTTGGTTATTTTATTATTTCTCTCCATGCAAATGAAAATTAATCCTGGTAAAGAAAAAGAATAAATTGAGCCCATTTCTTCTAAAATAATTTAACTTTATTTTACATATCTTTTGTCCATGGCTAATGCTAATTTTCTGATCAAATTTGGACTGAAATAAAGTTAATTTTTTGTTTTGTTTGGGAAATATCAAACTTACATAAATGGGAAATACATTTACTTTTTCTTTTTCATAGTACTGCATACTGTTGTTGAATGCTGATAGACATAGCCTTCACTATCAAAGACATCTATATTGCTAAATAAAAGAGACCCAGGAAATCAAGTTGAGTATTCAGCCCTTGTTGATCCCCACCATTTATTTTTTAGGGTAGTCTTCTGATCTCTTTAGGACCTTTTTAACTTACTCTTTCTGGTAATCTTAGGTGTTGTGAACAAAAGACTTAAGAACAGCAATTGGTTTGTTTTTCTTTCCTCATTAAACGCTGATATTTTAAGACAATTAACTGACAGAAGCTATGCAACCAGTTTATTAGACTATTTGTGCATCTGTTTATTAAAGTTCAGTTATGTCCTGTCATACAGTTTCTCATCATCTTTTTAATTGAAGTTTCCTGAAAATCATCTCTTTCTTGTGACATCCATTGCCTCTCTACATATGAAATCACTACAAAAACAAAAACAAAAACGAGGAGGTGAAGCTCTTCCTTAGATCATTTCTGTGGAGCCAGGGACAGATGATAGCTCTTTTGACTCTCACAGATGAAGAAGTATATGCAATCTTTGAGCAATATTGTTACTTATTATTTATTATCTGAGAGAGACACCACACCTCTGGGAAATGACAGATAGAGTTGCTGCCAGTACCATCTTTCCTCTGGCCACTGCTGAAGGGCACATATTTATTTCCTCCCAGGCTATTTTTGTCACTGCTTCCTATGGAAGGAAACTAGAAAAAGATATCTGACACATTTCTCCCATGTGATCTCAAAGAACACTACAAGGAGGGTTTCTTAATTCCATTTTTAATGACTGAATTGCAATTTCTTAATTACTAAATGGTGCTTATATGTACATATTTGTGTGCAGATAAATATGCATATACATATCAATATCCATGCGTGTATCTGAGAAGTTATGTTGATATCAGGGAAATAAATGCTTAGTAACAGGTACTTTTCTCCTAAACAACTTCTAAAAATCAACAGTAGCATGTGGTTAATGCTGACATTCAATAATGATATAGTTTAGAGTCTAGGTTTCAACTAAAATTCTGGTAATTTATTCTTATTTTTCTCAGACTGGGGAGAGGGCCTGAAATACTCTTGTGTCACTGATGAACAGCAGCTCCATGATCCACCTGTGTGGAAGGGTTCATACTAATTGTGATTCATAAATGTTATCCTCCATTGTGCTATTTTAGAACAATACTCAATCCAGGTAATTATGCTCCGTTGCCTCTGCTGCAAGCAGACACTCTATAAATCCTTCAGCCAAGGTGGGCTTGTCAGGCTGAGAATAATGTGCAGGTCCTCAGAAAAGATTTATATTCAAGGTCCATTTGATAGGTGTGTTTTCCAGTTTTTCATTTCTCAGAACTGATGACAAACCGAACTAGTTGATTATTCCCTACTGATGCTGCTCCAGTGATAGGATGATCGAAAATCTGTGATTAATTTAGAGTCACTTGTATGCTGGTACTAGGCAGTTTTGACAGCCTTACTTTCAGTATCGATTTCTTGTATAATTTACAAAAGAGAGGCATACCAGAGACGATGATGCTTTGAAAGTGGTTTGCGTTCTTCTTGTAGACACACACCTCCCCACCACATCAGAAAAATCCCTGTGATACAAAACTCATTTGAATCAAATAGTCTTACCCCTGCTCCTCTGTCTTTCATTGATGACAGATTTAAGTTGTTTAAAAATAAATTAAGTAATCTTTCAGCAGTGTATTAACAAGAATCTGTCCCTGCAACTTAGTGTAGTAGTGGTATTATGGTTTTATAAAGCCTCACGGTCTCAAAGTCTGAGAGATCAAGCCATATTTTTCTTTTTTATACATTCAAATAAAAGGCTTTTTCAGTCAGCATAACTAAGGAAGAACATAATGCCATTTAACAAATAAATGCACGTTATGGTCATGTTTTAGAAATAGTAATTTTAGCAGTTTTTTCTTTCCCATAAAAACGTGTAGTGTTTAATTCAGTTTTCTGTTTTAAAAAGTGCAGTTTCTATTGAAACCCATGGCATTACTATGGTGGGAAAAAGATACATTAGTTGTATATGAGGGTGTATTGTTGGAGCACATGAAAATTCATCTGATGGGAATGAAGGATTTTAAAAATGGTAGTGGAGAATACGGGATATTGTTTTAGATAAGACCTTCTATTTGGAAGTACCAGAAAAGTTTGTAAGGTTTTGTGAGGCCTGAGGAGAACAGCCTTTAGTACATGGCAAAAAACAGTGAGTCAGTTATAGCAAGGAAATGTTCCTCTCTGGTAATTGTGATAAATGGGGTGGGTTAATCTTCCCTGACATCTTCAAAACTGTGACTTTTTTTAAGCAAATAGAAAAGATTAGTGCTGAAAATGAAACTAATTCACTTCCCTTTCTTATTACTGAAATCATCAAGATATGTAATGTATAATATGTAAGATATGTTAATCATTTTGCAAAATAATTCCCTTTTGAGAAATTTGCTAAAACATTTTTATTTAGTTTTTTGTTTTAATTTGAATAATGACGTTATTTACATGACTCTAGATAATAACAAAACAAAAAGACCTGTAACATTATATGAAAAAAATGGATGTCATTTTAACTGAAGATGAAATAAATGTGCTACTGATAGTATTAAAAACAATAAGCTCATTTTCTATTCTGATTTGTAAGGTTTTTTGGATTCCCAAACTACCCTGCGGGAAATGAAAAGAATACAGGAATAAGCTAGTTTGGAGTGATCTGATTGATTGTTTCTTTGATTTTTAAATTTTTTTTGGTTATCAGATATCCAGCTAAATATGTTAGTACCTATATCCTGCTGTTTTGCTAATATGCATCAAACTGTATTCCATGTAGTAAAATACACAGTATCACACAAACAGCAGGTAAATATGTGGCTATATATACAAAATGAGATCAGAATGCAATCTGCAATGCAGCCATCCAAACCTGTTGAGAATAGAGATATATTTAATGTGATCTGCAAAGCTGACATTTTCAGCAAGAAAAATTATGTATTTTCAGCAAAGGCACAATGTATGCAAAAATATCCATCTCACAATGGACTTATCTTGTGACTGGTTTTGATGAAAATTGCTTTTGCCTATTCTTGACCAAACTGAAGGCATCAGCCACTCACCTGATGAGGACTGTCCTCAGTGACAAGGACTGCTGCCTACTACAAAGGCTATGTACAACATGTTGCTGCAGGTACGGGAAGGTCCCAGCTCAGGAGCTAGTGGTAGAATGGTGGTAACAGAGTATTGTGATCATAGCTCTCACCAGTACAACAGTTTTTAAACTCTTTCTTAAGCATGAATTTACCTGCTGCTTTCACAAACACGCAGATCTCTGCATGTCCTGCTCTACTCCGTGCTCATGCACCCTCACCTCGAGTCCTGTGTGCAGTTTTGGACACCACAATACAAAAAAGATACAAAGCAATAGCTTTGTACATCCAAAGAACATCCAAAGGAGGGCTATGAAGATGGTGAAAGGTCCAAAGGAAGCCTTATGAGGAATGTCTGAGGTCACTTGGCTTGTTCAGCCTGGAGAAGAAGAGACCGAGGAGAAACCATATTGTGATCTTCAATATCCTCACAAGGGGAAGTGGAGGGACAGGCACTGATCTCTTTTCTCTGGTGGCTAGTGGTAGAGGACCCAAGGGAATGTCACGAAGCTGTGTCAGGGAAGATTTAGGTTAGATACTAAGAAATATTTGTGCACTGGAACAGTGGGAAGTGGTCCTGGCACCAAGCCTGACAAAGCTCAAGAATTGTTTGGACCCCACACATGGTGTGATTCTTGGGGTTGTCTTGTGCAGGACCAGGAGTTTAGCTTTGATGATCCTAGTAGTTTCCTTCCAACTCAAGATATTCGGTGACTCTATGATCTCAGGTGACCAAGGCTGTGCCTTTTGTCTCTGTGGCAAAAAGGAACCATGGGCTCAAATACTGCTCACTTCATTTGAAAATATTGTGACAAAAATTCCTGTGTTACAATGGTAAAGAAAGTCATATTTTATCCACATTTTGCTTTTCATTATCTATGATATTAACTATAATTCTCTGACTGCACCACCATTTGCTGTCTGGCATGGTCACAAACAGAACAGCACTGCAAGATATTGCAAACAGTATGGAAACTTTTCAAAGCACTAGACTTAGGCTATATTTATTTTAAAAGGACTTCACTCATAGGAATCATTATTCTCTTCACTGATGCACTGAAGCCTAGGTTAATTCTATGTAATTTAGGCATCTCTCCAAAATATGGAAGTCAGAAAACTGCTTCCTTAGAACCCCAAAAAGTCAATGAGGAGAAAGAAACGCACTTCCAGAGATTCAGAACTTATATTTCAACAGATTGCAGAAACTCCATATTGTACAAGAAATTTACAGAAGTTATGTTCTTTATTTAAACTCCTGAAAGGTAGGTACCACTGGTGAATCTGGTGCCACTGTATAATAATTTATTTTGGAGACCCATACCTGTATAATTATAGTAACTGAAATAGTTTGTACAACTTAACTGAACGTACTCTTAATCACACTGAACATAAGATTCGTGTCAAAATTCTGAAGAAGCAGGCATATCTCTATGCCCCACAAATTATCCTGGAGAAATTTACATGTATATTCAGTCAACCAATGTATGGTGGGCTTGAAAGTATCACAACTGACTGGATCACTAACAGGTCTGTTTAAAAATGTGTATGTCAAACTTTGCAGAACAAGTGACTTAAACTATCAGTGTAATTGTTGTTTATGTTGTAGGGGGTTCATGGAATCAATGAAGAAATGAGCAACCTGGTTGTTGATTCTCAAGACAGAACTGATATTTTTCTAGTTCCATCTGTTACCCTAGCAGCTGCCTTTTTTTATCACAGCCTACTTTTGAGTGCTGGGCAGCTGGGTAAGGGATTTGCACAGGCACAGCAAAAGGAAGCTAAGGGTTATGACAGCAGTGACCACAGCAGCATGAACATCCCAGGCAGGGAATTTCATTACAATGTAAGTTCATATTTAGTGCTGTTCCATATGTTTTTATTTTCCTACTATTTTTTCATATTAAAGGAAAGCATGAGGTTTTGCATTTTGTTTCTTTATTTCTTTTTTAGTCTGAAAAAAAAACCTAAAAGGGAAATGATGACATTTAGAAGGAAGACAGGCCTGACAGGAAGGTTAAGGAGGCTTTTATCTTCGACAGGGGTACAGCAGCCAAGGTATTTAACACATTTACCAGGATATGCAAGTAGAAGTCCATCTGATAGCCCAATAATAAAATGACATGCAATATTCTGTGATTGCCCTCAATTACCCTATGCAAAGCAAGAATTAATTACTGGCATTGAAAAAATTCACCTTTGTCCGTCATTTCAGGCTCTCACTTATACCAAGTGTTTCTCAGGCTGGGGCAGTGCAAGTGGCTCCAACCACTTGAGTCTCTTGAGGAGAACTCAGACAAGCAGCTGTTGTGGTCAGCAACCCAAGTGTAGTACATAACTTGCAGTTATGGTGAGAACCCATAATTCCTTTGTTCTGATGTTTGCATGTTTTCCCCTGATTGGTTAATGTTTTCCCCTCCCTGTTTTATGTATGAGGTTATGTATATTCATTTCCCTTCTTTAATATGTATCAATTCTAGAAAGTTCTTGTTCCTCGACACCCCCCCATTGGATCCTTCCCTGAGTCCCTCCTATGTGTTGTTCCCATTGGTTTCCTTGCTGTCAACCCCGCCTACCTGTCCCTATCCCATTGGCTGAGATCTCTTTCCCCACCTACTCTGTACTCAGTATAAGCTCCCTGGACCCTCCTACCAATTTGGTTCTTCCTCCCTGTGATTTGAGTGGGATAAACTTGCATGGAGCGCATACGGAGAGTTCCGTCTCTTTTCTTTTTTGCCTTCACCTGCGTGCCTGCTTAACAGCAGCAGAAGGATACAGCCCCTTTTGGGTGAGGAGCTCTACCCCTTTTTTACTGTGAGTTGGGCACTGAGTGCCGCCTTCCAGAGGGGTTTCAGTGTTGATCTCCGGGCTTCTTTGTGTTGGCACACAAGGGGCTAAACCCCCTTCTGCCAGCTCCCAGCTGCAAAACCCCTCATCAGGTGGTAGTACTAGAGGTCCAAGTACTTGGTAGCTGGAGGTTTTTTTCCTTCTTTTTCCTTGTAATGGAGTCAATCCTCTTACATGATAACTATAGCTTAATCAATCAGTGGCCGAAGTAAGCATTAAGGTATATACAAAGCATTTTAAAAGTGCTGAATCCACCCGTGTACTGTTTGGCACTTTGTTGTCCAGAGTTGTAGTACACAGGATGGTTAATTTGATCCATTTGTTTTGCAACACAGACTGCCACCACCAAGTTACTTTAATGTAATGTTATAAATCAACTTGAAGCCTGCATAAAAAAATAAATAAGCCAAATAAAACCAACATAGAGATTTATCACATTTTGTCTGTTTTTTCTTGTTGAATCAAGAGATGCATTTCTAAAAGAAAACACTAAATGATCATTACCCAAGATTCCCTTTGATTCCCAGGTTGCCAATATAGTATTATATGGTGGAAGGAACTGTCTGCTTTCATGTGATTTTAAAATACATTCTGTCTGCACATATTTAGTACAAGTCTAGTCATAAATGCAGAGCCAGAACCAGAAATTTAAACAGAAATTACTCAAAAAATACAAATTATGAGAATAATATTTTTCCATTTAATATTTATTTTATAATTAGTTTTACCTTTTTATTCAGGTTTAATTTAACAGGTGGAAGTAATGCTGTAGTAAGAAAATGTAATGGTGCAGAAGAATGGACACTGCCATTTTTATTTGTTTCTAGACATTTTCTTCCAAATAAAAAAGGCTTAGGAGGTGTGTATCCATACAGTTATAGATTATTCCTAGTTGCACTAAGATTTTTTCTGCATACTCTGGTGTAACAGTCAGGTGCATGCTAAGACTGAAGACAAGTGCACAAAGAGTAAAGGTAGCAGATGAGAAATCAGTTCCAGAGGGTCAGTAACTGAAATTTCCAGTCCCCAGTGTCATCTGGAGAGTGCTAGTAGCGAATGGCTGGTGAAGTGAGAGCAGCTTCTGAAATCAGTTGTTCAAATTAACCTGCTTGACTCTACTGTGAAAGGTACTATAAATACTCATTCACTCAGGAAAGCGTGGGAAGAAATTTCCAAAGCTCCCTTTTCTTTTTCAACAAAAATCCATGGAAAGAGATCTCTCATCTATGTAGACATCTCTAATGTGTTGGCAGTATCTGAAGTAGTCATTCAAGGTTCCTTTATAGAAAAAGAATAGGTACTTCTAGAGTGCTGTTCCCCTTCTTTCTTAGGTAGAGATCGGGTACAAAGCACTTTAATAGCTCTATAAAAGTTCCTACTTCTCACTAACACAAATAAGGGAGGTCTGGAAAACGAAACATGTTGTAGGTGTCTACAGTGATCTACAGGTGGATGAGATAAATCCGATCTCCAGTGACTTAAGAGTGCTTCGATCCCATTTGGTGCTAAGTCAAACTAGTTATTTTGAGTTATAACTGGAGATACAGGAAGCTGATCCTAGCCATTTCCAATAGTCTGAAGATTTCAACTGAAAAGAATTTAAAGTAAACTGTTTGCCTTTGCACCGAAGGGGAATGAAATCTATCACACACCAACTGCATCTCCCATCAAGAAAGCTGTGTTTTACTCTAGCAGACTGGTGGGCATCCAGGTGAATTTGGCATATTAACCCAACATATTTTGGATGAGTTCAGGAAAGACAGCCTGCTGACCTAATCATGTAAGTGTATTTTTAGTTACTTTCTGAAGAAATGGTTGCAACAAAGGTGCTTCGGCAACACAAAAACACAATCAGACACCAGTTACAATGAGGACTCCTTCACTGAAGGCTGGCTTCATTTTATGTATGTACTGCATTTTGTGTCTTCTTTAGCATTTTTTAGATTAATATTAGTGAAAGATAGCATAAAAGTTTGGGGTTTTTGTTTTTTCTAAAACCTCAGTATTTTCTTCGAATTCTGTGTCCACACTTTCTTATGATCCAACTTAAGGAACTTTTTTCAGGATTTTTTTTCTGCTGAAGGGAAATACTATTTTCTTTTTAGAAAAGTAGAAGTGTATAAACCCAAAGGATTATAGAAGTTAGGCCTGCAGTTGGGGTTCTGTTTTCACGGAAAGGAGAATTAAAATCCTTCTCTTCCACACATCACAAATTGAACTTTCTGACCTAAACTGCAGCCTTCACAGAAACAGGGTAGAGCTGGGGAAAAAGACAAGCTCAGTAGCTGTGCATGGGGGTTTTGTTGTTGTTGTGTCCCCTTGTATTCTATCTATATTATTATGAAGCTAAATGGAGACTATGTATGTCTGAGACTGTAATTTGTTTTAATGAGTTGTGAACTCTGGAGGATCTGCACTGACACCTTCACAGATAGGTACACTAAAAGCTTTGCTGGTTTGCGGCATTTTTAATGGAAATGCTGACCCAGAAAAGTAAAAATATAAACAGAAAGAACTTAAATCCTTAGATTTTGTATGCCCGTGGTTGAATATCCCCAACACAGTAAATTATCATTCTGTACAAGAAAATCGTGGGTCTAAGTTTTTTTCCTGATTTGACTTAATCAAGAAAAGCACTGGGCTTGGTGAGAGAAGCAGGCTGGCACACTGGTCGATGTATGGTTATGTATAAGATTAGTGCTAACACAGAGACCTCTAAGAGAGGAGATACAGTGGATATCAGCAGAGCATCGTGTAAGAACCCTGAATGAGTCAAAACCACAGTGCTTTCTCCCTGGGCAATCCATAGTGTAAAAGTTTCTCCTTTTAAGAGGAGTGAGAGAAAGGAGTGAACGGGAGCAGCTGCACATATTCACAAAAGCACATGGCTTAGTGTGGTAGGTCAGTGGAAGCATTTCAGTTGTTCTCACCCTAGGAATACAGAAATACTGAGGTCAGTAGAGACCTTCACTGAAAATCTGATTATCTTAATGTCTGAATTACTATGTTTTTGAAACAGTATAGGCTAGTAAAAGTTGGAGGCTTTGTAGGATTCAAATGGTAAATAAGTGTTTGTAAATTTTTGGGTTTGAAATCATTATGGTTTACAGGATAAAGAAAAAATTTGAAGCCCGGCCCTGAAAAAGCAGTAAGTATTTCTCTGCCCTTCAGGAAGAGGCTAAGATGAAACTTTAAGCAGAAATTAAATGTGTCATTAGAATGTTCTTAATATCTGACTGTATTTCACCTGTAAATGAATAGGCTTCTACATAGACAACCAGTAAGAATATAAATTGCTGAAAGAATAAATTTGTTTTCCATTGGTTTTCAGGAATCTTTGTATTCAGTGAAACATCCCTAATGAATGTTCAATCTGAACATAAAACAGTTAAATGAGTGAAAGTTCACAGCAGTAAATTGTGGTCTACATTGATTTTCTGACCTGCATACACAGTAAATTTTTCACATTGAGGCTACCCACAAAATCTTCTTTTCCACTTCTCAGATTTCAGTTTGAAATAACTGAAAGAAAGCTTTCAGAATCTCCTTTCAGAGCCATCTTTTGGAGGTGACCTTTGACTTGGAAGTGACAGTTAAAGCAGGATTTCAAATACCAGAAAATTACATAATTTTCAGGCATCGTTTACAGTTTGGCCTGCTAGCCAAGATGGTGAAAATACAGTATTAAAATAAAAATTATTTGTCTGGAAAATCAGTAATTACTTGGTTTTAAGGTTTCTTGGACAATGATTGAGGAAGAAATTAAAAGCGCAACCTTCTCACTGGAAAGGCAGGATCCCTCCAGTTATTTTGCTTTCATGGTCTGCGTGTTGTTGACACAAGGGTCGTGTACTGTAGTGGTTTGGTCCAAAATACTCATTACTGTTTATCTTCTGTGAGATAAGAATTAGGGGAAATGCAAAGCAGGCACCAAACTTGAAAGAATATAAAGAAGTTTATTAACAGACCTAAAAGAAGGAAAAAAAATTATACCACCTTCAGAGCTCTCCTCCTCCCCCCACCTTCCTCCCTTCTCCCACTGACAATGGAAAAAGACAACCCTTAAGATGTTCAGTCTGTTTACCACTTCCATAATAACCTTGTTCAGTCCATATAGAAAGAGAAGTCTCTTCTTGCTCATGCTATGAAAACATTATCACAACGAGACAGCCGCCCACTTCCAAATATTGTTCAGTCCATTTAGGAAGAGGAGTCTCTCTGCCTGCGTGTGAGTCCCTTCCCCCGACTTGCAGCTTTTCCCGCAGCTGCTTTCGAGGGTCCACTCTTGAAGTTTTTTGGGGTACAATTTTAAGGTTGAGCCGTTCAGAAACAAAAAACAGAGGCCCTTCTCCTTCCCTGGGAGCAAAGGGTCTTCCTCATCTTCATCGTTAGGACTATCTCTGGGAGCATCTCTAGGGACTGACGTTTTCTCCTTTCCCATTTGGAGGAAAAGTCCTCATCTGGTCCATCTCTAGGGACTGAGGTTTTCTCCTTTTCCGTTTGGAGCAAAAGTCCTCATCTGGTTCATCTCTCCCTGTCCAAACTTCTCATGAAATTACAGCTGCGTCAGCATCTGCCTATCTCGGCGCAGGTGCTTTTGCTTACGAGTTGAACACTCTACTCCCCATATCTTCATGAAATTACAACAGGATACTCTGATATATCATCGCTTCAGAACAGAATTTCAGCTTTAAGCATCTCCTCTCTCTCTTCCCTCAGGTTTTCAGCTCTTCACAGCAATAAAAGGGTTAATCTCACCTCGGCCTTGCAGCTTTGCAGTTGAATTTTTCTTATCGAAGTGGAAAGGGGGGAGAGCCGAGCCGCTCCGGCTGCCCACGGCAAGGCAGTGGGGGGGGTTCCATGGCTGGAACAGGTCCATCGACCCAGGATGGCCGTGGCCCGGCCCAGCCTGGCCCAAGCAGGGCCTGGCTGGGCCCGCTGGCCCCCACTCGGGGCCCGCAGCCACCTGTCCCAGCGCCGGAAACGAGAGAGAGCTTGGAGGGGGAGTTTGCCTATTCTTAAATGTGGATCACAGAGGTGGTCACAACTTTAAGTGACTTAGAGAATTGTCCATATTCAAACTGGCCAGCTGATAGGTTCTATCAGGTCCCAGAGGAAGCTGTAAGCACCCCTTAGCAAGGACATCCCTTCCGGGACTATGCTTGCTAACCTATGACATGTACGTAAAGGTTTTGATCGGGATGTAGAGAAGAATGAAACAGAAATAAATGTCAAGGCAGAAAGCAAAATTTTGTATAAATGCTTCATTTTTCAAGAGATGCAGCTACATTCCATCCAAGATAGCAGTTTTTTGGTTTTGTAGTTTGTGAATAGTGTCATTTCAAAGGCATTCCATCCCATGAAAGCTTATAGGAAGGTGGGAAACTTCGTGTTTGTTTTTCAAATTGCAAATAAACAATTTTAATGCGACTGTTCAGGTCAAGCTCTTTGTCTGTTTAAGTTTTGGGAAAACAGCCTGTCATTTGCATTGCTGACTTAAGATGAGAGTTTTGACAAAATTACATGTTTTCAGTATTTTTCAGTCTTCAATTTTCATCGTAGGAAACTAGACCCAAGGAATTTCTGAAAAAATAGAGAAAAGGAAAAATAGGACTAAAATTGAACATTGAATGCCTTACCTCTGTGGGGAAACTCTTATTCTGTAAAAAAGTGTGATTATTGAGACAGCACATTTTCATGCATGTACACTCTGATTTGGTGGAAGAGGACAGTTTTAGAGCTAGTCTTGGAATTTGTTTCTCTCCAGCAGAGATTGTAGATATAATTTAGGGCTTCACTGTCAAAAGTTGGGTTGTTATCATGGGCTAACTATCACATATCAGATGCAAAGTATAATATTAAGGTGAAAACAAGCCAGTGTCATTTAGTTCAGAACTAAATTGAGTTCTCTAAATGACTAAGAATTAAAAAGAACAGGAATTTAATTCTATGAGGAAGTCATAGTCAGATAGTGAGGAGTAGTATGTGAGCAGTCCCATGGTAAGGAAAAAAATCTTTATTTTATATAGAAGGCAGGACTAAAATTTATTTTAGTGTTGCTTTTTTTTGTTTCTTTAGTCATGCTGTGCCTATACTGATGTTCATAGGAAAGAAGGTCAAGTTTTGGTTACTTCCTCAAAATGTTTTCCATTCTGTGAGTATAATTTTCCACTGAATTAAAAGGAACAGGCTTCTTGCAACGATGCAAACATTGCATTTGGACGGGATGATCATTGTAGGTCACTTCCAATTGAAATAGTCTAATCTATTCTGTTTACTGGGGAAATCATCTTGTTTTCCCATGTCCACATTCTAAGATGCTTGAAACCTGTGACCTGAAATACAGTCTCCATCCTCGAGGAAACAGCTGCTGGCAGGATGATCCCTTCCCTTTACCACTCCCAGTTCCTGATGGAAGATTCTTACAGAGTCTTGCTCCGTGGTTGCATTTACTGTTAACTGCTTTTTTGTTTCCAGATCAATATATGTCCAGTTGCTGCTTTCCTGGGTTTGCACCAATATGGAATTTAAGATTAAATAGTTCTTTTCTATCCCTCTCTGAAAGTATAGAGCCATATATTGTAAATATATTCTTTCTGCACATATAGTATTTATGTGTAGTATAAAAAACAAAAATACAGAAATATTTCTTGGTAGGGGATTTAAAGTTTACATAGTATTTGCATTTTTTGACTATGAATCATAGCTAGGAGTTAGTCTGCGGCTAGCAATGAACTGTTAGCTGGTGAAAGAGTTTATGCAGAAGGGAATCTTACGTATACTTGTTGTTCATGAATGGCACTTCAAAACTACTTATTGTGCAGAAACACAGTGTTGCTTTCGTCCTAGTTAACTTATGAAATGTGTATCCTCCCTGGCTCTGATATGCCTCTGAGCCATTTGGACTAAGTCCAGGTAAAATATTTTCAATTCAGCAAATCAGCTTCCTGCTGTTGTACATTGTTAGGAAGTACTGAAAGGTGCTTTCATACTTGTAAACAAGAGATTATGTGAAAGTGACTCATCTGTAATAGAAGACTTTCATGTATTTCATGTATGATGAAAAAAAGACATTTCAATCTTTGCATACACATGGTGATAGTTCAAGCATTTGGACAGACCTGTTAATAAAGGAATGAAATCCTATGGATTATATCTTTAAATGTAAAAGTCACTAGATCTTAATTTTATACTAAAAAAAATTGTCTGAAATTCCATGCTGAAAGTGATACTTCAGGAATACAGAGAAGCAGGCAAAATATGTCTGTTAGAGCCATTCCAAAAGACAAGGAGCAAATGCTGGAGTTTGGCAGCAGACTTTTGAAATACAAAACTCTACTCTCTGTGCTGACATTTCCAGTGACTGTACTACAGGTCAAGAGGGTCTCAGAGGCCTAAGAAGCTCCAAAATTTTGATAAAAATTTTTATACTTATGAAGGACAGTTTATGCCATTTGAACTTTCACAGTACTCTTTTACACTAGTCCTTTTTTACATTAGTTTTTTTTAAACTGATGGTGTCATATAAAATAAGGAAAGCAAAACGAAGTGATTTTCCCTTGACTGTACCAACCCACTGGTGGAAGTGTATTATAGCACCCTATGCCCACTTATAAAAGATATGAATAGTCACAGCCCCCAGATGCAATGTCGTGCAAGGTGGTTTGGGCTTTTTTTAAAGCAAGATCCAATAAAAGGATTTGACAGCATTTAAGCATGTGCATTCAAAATTGTGATTCTGAGGTTTTACATGATTTTTCTGCCCTGTACTTGGAGAAATAGAGCTTCCATCACATATACCTTACTTTCTGACCTTCAACTTTTGCACTTCCACACCCCTCAAAACAGCACAGATGAAATCAGAATCACAGACTATAGATACTCCTCCAAATCACCAGAAGTTGCAGATAATGGTTAATTGTGGAGCATCCCTAATGCAACCTATAGGATGTGGCTCCCCCAAAAAGGCCATGGGGATTTCTGCTTCCCATCACGGTGCTTCTTTCGTAACCATTGATAGCTGAAGCACTTTCCTAGAAAAACCTACCTTGTGTACCTACTTTGGCATATGGAGGTACAGCTCTGTGTTGCTCAGGTCCTGAGGATATTGGTGTTTCAATACTGGGGACTGGTGTTTCTTCTCTTGAAGCTGTTTGGTTCTACAGAGAATTCAGAGAGGGAACCTGTGTATAGGAAGGCTAAGCCAAAGAAAGGATTAACAGTTCAGCCTCCTTTCATTCCTCAACATTTTCTACTGTGGGAAATATTTTCCTAACTATAGGGTTCTCATGTAATATTTTATGCTGTCATAAATCCCACTTCATCTCCAAATTTCTTGTACTCAATCTTCTGGAATTGGCTCAGATGTCTCAAAAGACAGATGAATACTGCCCATTGGGCTTGCCATTGATTAACCTGGTGCTGAGTAAGGTAAATGGGATATGTGTTTTGCATATCATTTACCAGAGGTGTCACTTCTCCCACTGTGAGTATCTGGATTTTGGATCTCTCCACAAACCTTCCCATGACCCAGCCATTAAAGAGCCTCTATTCAGTGCAGTCTATATTCCATAGGGCTGAAGAACAGAAGCGCCCACTGTTATGGCAATTTGCCTGCATTTGGGATTTTCTTTAAGGGTTTGGTTTTTTGGGTTGTTTTTGAGAAACAATAGTTGCTCGTACTTTGTAAGTACATTTTAAAGGTAATTACATTTGAGCCTGATTAGCTGACATTCTTCTCAAATAAAATGCTAGAAATAAACTTCATTTATATTGAGAGGGACCTGACCACGCTGTAACCAAAAGCAGTGCTTAGCACCCTTTCAAAAATGCTTTGCCATGATAAGCATACAAGAGGTATTCTCTCCCTGAGTATCTCAGTTGGTTGTGGCTTTACAGCAGATATTTATTAAAACATGGAAATACGTTACTAAAATTAATTTTTTCCTCTCTTGCCCACTTTACTGATGAGAATATGAAAATCTCTGTTCACTTGGAGCTATTCTGCTGATTGCTTAGGTATTGCAATGTAGAGGTCATTGAGTGTTACTTTTGAAGGTAGATCAAACTAGCTTTGGTGCTAAAAACTCTTTTGCTTGTTGACATAGGAGAACAACTTAAAAGGAAGACAGTACCAAGAAATGCTTCCAGGTAAAACAACTTCATTCTGTTTTTAAGTAGGTTACCTCTTCAATGTTCATTTCATTGCTTTTCTTACCCCCTTAAATGTATTTTAAGGAAATGAATATGAAATGAAGGTGCAGACTGAAAAAGGCCACTGCCAAGCACTTTCTGTTATCATGCTCTTGTAGAACAGTTGGTTTGAACCTTGAAAAGAAGAAATACTGCTCTATGCCTTTACCTTTTGATGCTATGGATGTTTTATAATATTGCCAAGCACATATCAAGAAGGAATATTTAAGTTACTTGAATACTCTAGGGCAGACAAACATATTGACATCTAAGACTGAACCCATTAGATTAATGTACTTAAAATGCTATATCACATAACATTAATATAATATAAATGGTTGTTGTACTTGAAGCTCATATCAGTTCTTGTCTATATCAAGCATCTTGGATCTACAAACTACCTCTGCTGAGACTTGATTCATAGCAGTGAGGGAAACATTCAAATTGATAAGTATCTCCATAAAACGTCAGCTTGCACTCATCAACTTTTCTTGGTGACAAATTGTCATAGTTTTAATCCCAGCTGGAGATGAAACACTCACTTAACCCCCTTTCTCCCCCCCATCCTGGTGGAGTGGGGAGGAGAACCAAAGTAAAACTTTTATGTTGAGAACAGTTTCATAATTCAAAATAAAGTAAAATACAGCAATAATGATAAATGATAATGATAATAAAAAGGGAAAAGCAAGTGATGCACAATGCAACTGTTCCCCACCTGCTGACCGATGCCAGTCCCCCCTTCCCAAACACAGATTGGCCACCCTTCCAGGTAACATCCAGTTCTATACTGTATGTGTCTGCATTTAGGTATTTAGCAGTGGGTGTCTGCATGTGACATTGTACTTATGGCCTGATTTTAGTCAGAAGAGACCTGAGACTTGATTCAGGTGCCCTTCTTGGCCATTTGTGTCTATTTGAGGTACCTCAGGGCAAGATTGGCAGATGTGACAGAATAGCTGGAGCTACATATAGCACCTTTGCTGTGACATATAATTCATGACCAGAATTACAGTAGTGAGTAGACAATGTGAGATCCTATATGTTTCAGCTACAGTCAGGCATTCTTAAATTAGGGACAGACAAATAAGAACCAAAAAGAAGAAATAATTCCTGATAGAAGTAGAGGTTGTCTATGGGTGGCTGTGTCTAAAACAGAGCAATAGGAGCAGCATATTTATGCTTCAAGACTTCCAAAAAAGTTGAGCTAACAAAACACGTGGAATGAAAATTAGTCAGTTTCAAGAGCTACTTGAAGTGTGGCAAAATGAAATAAAATCTACAGGGTCCGTATTGGGACCAGTGTTTTTTAATATCTTCATTAATGACAAAGGGCTTAAGTGCACCCTAAGCAAGGCATCAAAGGACACCAAACTGAAATGCAGTTGACACTCCTGAAGGACAGGATGCCATACAGAGGAACCTGCACAAGCTGAAACATGGGCCCATGGGAACTTCATGAGGCTTAACAAGACCAAGTGCAAGGTGCTGCACCTGAGTCAGGGCAAGCCCTGTTATCAACACAGGCTGGGGGATGAACAGATGCAGAACAGCCTTGCTCAGAAGGACTTGGGGATGCTGGTGGGTGAGAGGCTGGACATGAGCCAGAACTGTGCACTCATAGCCCAGAAAGCCAAACATGTCCTGGGGCTGCACCACAGGAGTTGTGGTAAGCAGGGGAGGGAGGGGATTCTGCCCTTCTGCTCTGCTCTGGTGAGACCCCACCTGGAACACTGCATCCAGCTCTGGGCTCCCAGCACAGGAAGGACATGGACCTGCTGGAGCAAGTCCAGAGGAGGGCCACCAAGTTAATCAGTGGGATGGAGCACCTCTCCTACAAGGAAAGACTGAGAAAATTGTGATTGTTCACCCTGAAAAAGAGAAGGCTTTGGTGTGACCAAATTGCGGCCTGACAGTGCCTTAAGGGAACGTATGGAAAAGATGGAGTGTATTCCAAGGGGCATGTAGTGACAGGACAAGTTAATGTGTTCAAACTGGAAGAGAGGATGTTTAGATTAGATATCAGGAAAAAGTTCTTTACCGTGAGGGTGGTGATGCACTGGAACAGGTTGCCCAGAGAAGTTGTGGATGCCCCATCCCAGGAGGTGTTTAAGGCTGGGTTGGATGGGGGTCTGAGCAACCTGGTGTAGTGGAAGGTGTCCCTGTCCACAGCAGAGGGGTTGGAACTAGATGATCTTTAAGGTTCCTCCCAATCCAGGCCATTCTATGAATCTATGATTTTATTAGTCTATGATTCTATTACATTCCTTGCAATATACTTTGTTATTTTGTACTTTTGTACATATTGTGCTCTTATAGAAGGTTATATTTTTAAGTAAACATATAATTCCAACCTTATATCTTAGCTTGAAGTGGACTCTTAGTGATTTACCACAACTCAAAATTATATTCCTACAAGTTCTCAAATCCTTAGAAAGTAGTGTCTGAACAGTTGCAATCAAAGAAATCAACACTTTTCTTCACAGTAAAGAAGAGAGCATCTCTGAATGCACTGCCATGGGAGCTCATTGCAGGGTTACTTGGTTAGATGTTTTGCTATCAAGTTTGATTGCCATCCAGCACTTGATACGGGATATGATGTGCAGCTGGGAATCCTTTTGTACTTCCTATTTCATAGGATTCTAGTATCAATAGCTACTTGGGGGGCTTAGTGTCCATTTCACTTCTTTCTGTATATATATTTCAGCAGCATTTACATTAAAGAAAAAAACGGAGTGTTTTGTTGGGGGCTTATTTTTGCATTGGTAATTTTGCCGGTTTCCCTCACTCAGGAAGTCTTGGTGAAAGGAGGAAAACTGGAATTACTAAAACCAATGCACTCTCAGTGGGTTCAGGTATACTGAGGATCTGTGCTGAAAAGGTTTGCATGGAGAAGTATTTAGGTCTGTAGAAAGATATGTGATCATTTACATATAAATTGATATTTTTAAAGGAAAAGGTTAGCATTCAGGAATTTGGGGGAGGAGTCATAATGCAAACTATATTTTGTTGACTTCTGAACAAGGTCAAAAATTAAATTGTAAAAGCTAAAATTATAAAAAACAAAGACATTTGGGAACACATGTTTACGCAAAATACATGGAAATTAGTAGTTAAAACAATAGACTTAAGTTTCAGAAGTTTGACAAAAATAGAAGTTCAGAGTCTTTCATACTTGTAAGGTTTCAGAAACTGTGAGGAAAATATTTTAATACTGGTGAAATGTGCAGTGGATAGCATTTTATTTTCTGTGAAGTGTTAGGATCATCCTTTCTTTTTAATAATATATAATAACGTTTAATAAAAGTGTTCTGGATATGGAGCCAACTCTTACACAAAGCTGTCAAACTTGTTTTGAGGGGTTGGGGGCTTTTTTTGGCTTTGGTTTTTTGGGGGCGTTGGGGTTTTTTTGTTTGGTTGGTTTTGTTTGTTTGCTTGTGGGGTTTTGTTGTTGTTGTTGTGATATTATGGTTTGGGGGGTTTTGTTGGTGTTTCCATCACATTTCTTTACTTAGGGATGTTGATTATGTCTCTGTAAAATAACACCTTGCGGAGTATAGGGGATTGTTCAGAAATTATGGTATAGAAAAACTGATAGCTCAGCACCAGCCCTTTGTTCTTTGAGAAGTGAAATAAAGAAGCAATATCCAACTGACTAGCAACCCCTTTTTTTCCCTTACTGAAGGACATAACCTTTCCCTGGTCTCACTTTAAAAATCTGTGCCAAATCATGTTACCTCATCCTGTACCACACTGTAGATTTACTATGATTAAAAGAGCTAAGAAATTTTATGTAACTAAAAAAATCCTGCTAGTCAGGGGCTTAGTGCATTTTTTGAAAGAAATTTTAATATTTTGCAGGTCTTTGTTTCTAGGTTTTAAATTTCCTGTAATTCTTGCTTCTTTTTGTTGGTTTCTTCTTACATGCTGCATTGCACTTCCAATTCTCTCCTGTCTTCTCTCCCACTGTCTGCCTCTGTGCCTCCTTCTTCTTTTCTTATCCTTCATACAAAGCCTTCATGGTTAAGGCTTCATGCCTCTGCATAGTAACTGGAGAACTTGAATGAGCAGCCAAAGTCAGATACTGAAATGGGATTGTGACTACTTTTCCTCGGCAATAGCCATGTGAGAAGCCAGCTCTTGCTGCCTTCTGCCACCCACCACCATGTCCAGAGAGCGAACACACTGTTCTTTGCTGCTGCTAGCCTGGTTTTCACACCAATTGCTGGCCAGCAGGACCCAGAGAAGCACTTACCTTTTCTATGACTAATCTGATCCTTCACTGAAAGAGATGCGATTGTTGCTAAGGATTGATAATTATAACAGCCCCCTTCAGGGGTTCTTTGTGATAGTTCTGCAGCTACACTCCCTAGCTCACTCCTTGAACTCCACAAGTTCTTTCAGCTCAGTGAGATTTTAAAAATATTTTTGCTGAAAACCTGGGATAGGTCTTTATCCAGTAAATATACTCCTAAGTCAGAGGTGGGGATTAATATTGTGCCAAGAGTTAGTGTTGGAGTTGTGCGTAATAGGGAATGTGCCTGGGATTAGTTACCAGCTCAAACTTCGTAGTGGAAACAGGAATTCCCATTTTATGTGTACCAGAGCTGCTTGCAATATGATGCTTTTCAGAGTGTTTGGGAAATCCTCACAGGACAGTGATACTAACTTGGGAAAATTACTTATTTTAAAAGAGATTCACTCAGGAAACATGGCACTGGAAGTTGCAGAGAAACATCTTCAACACATTATAAAAAACTGAAAAATAAGTTTTCTTGTGGAGATGATGACAGGATAAAGACAACTAGCTCTGTGAGCAAAGTGATTTTTGGTGCTTTTTGAGCCCTGTGGTTCTTGCAGAAGCTCCTGAATTTTTGATAAATAAAAGGGCCCTTGAAAGAAGCCCATGTCATTGTATTTTTTTGTTGCTAATGCTAACAGTTCCCCCCCTTGGAGTACAGTTAACCCCTTTTAATAAGAACAAAAGTCCTAAGTGACTACTTTTAGCTTCTGGTTACTGAGTAGGAGTGAAATGGAAAAGAAGATGACTTTCAGGACAGGGTTGTTATTTCCCCACAGTAATTTTAAGCAGCATGTCAGAAAATACGGGGCTAAGTATTCTATGTTATTCTGTTTTCTAACTTGAACCTGACATGTCTGTTATTATTGTTGTACACATTTAATTTCAAGCAGGACAGCCAAAGTTCCTAGTTACCTGTTCAATTCTCAGTTTTCAATTACACAAACAGCATGTCATGTTTCCCAGCATGTAGCCATATAGGTCTTTCTGAACATGACAAGAATGAATACTCACTGAGAATCCTAATCTCAATGACTAAGCAGCAGATCTTATTTCCTCTTCCTCCTCCAAAGCTTTGAAGTTTGAATCACTATTAAGGATAACAGGTTTGAGTTTTAATCCTTTAAAATCAGGTCAAGGAACCAACACCTTGTAAAACCGAGATTAAAGAGCAAGTGATAATGTTTAATCCAATTCTGTTAGATTTTACAACCGAAGAAACACATAAGCAGTGGTGCTGCATTTTATTCCAACACTCAGATTTGTTTGCTGTTCCTTCTCCAAGCTATATTAAAAATATTAAGGCTTTGCTGCAGTAAACGTTTGTATAGTGCTTAACTTTTAACTTCCTGAAGTATACTTTATGATTTCTGTCACTGTAATACATAAGTACTTCCTAAACTGGTAGGCTATGTTGTTTAAGCTTTCAAATCCTCTCTGAGGCATGCACAGTCTGGTTAGCCCCATTTTGCTGATGAGGAATTAAGCATAAAGTTACGTATAGATCTTTTGCAAGCAGACATCTCACTCTGCTGGGCCAACAAATAGCCTCTTCAGTTGGATCTTTAGGAAAAGTCAATGTACTTTAGCACTTTGTCAACTGCTGAAGCAGAACGCAGACAGACACTACTTGTCGCTGCTTGCAGGAGGTTGTGTGCACAGCTGCAGAGAAAATCTAAGTAGGAACTAGGATTTCAGCACTGGACACTTACATCTGAGGCTACAAGAGCACCTGATACTCTTTTTCTCTGGTGTTGTGTAAAAAGAGACGGAGGTACTTGCTTGCCACAGGCAGTAGTAAAAATAGTCATATCGTACTGAAGGGCAGCAATATGAAATGCTGCATATAATGGGATTTCCATACCTACATGCATTAAAGGGATGAGTTGTCACCTTTTATGGCCAATACATGCTCTGGATGTGTACAAAAACATCCCTTTCCTCTCTGGTTACTGTGATTTCACTCACTTTTATTATGTAGGGTAGCAAGTCACTATCTTCTCCAAAGGTAGTGACCCAGTGGTAATTGAAATAACATATGGAATCTCATCATATAAGGCCTTTTCATAGTTACAGCTTATTTCTGAGACAAAATCACTACTTATAACCATTTCCTTAAATTTTAAGCCACCATTGCTTATATGGGCTGCCTAAGTGCTTCTGGTTTTAACCACACAGTCAGAGATCCGGGCTTTTTGGCTTCTCATGATAGTACATCAGAGACACTTAGCAGTGATAAATAGGTATCTCTACCATGCATCACCAAGCTTAAAAAATACTTAAAAAAAGAGAAAATTTGCACATTTCTTGTGCTACGTTTTGACTTTGTGCTATAGAAGAAAAAAACCCCAACCAAACCTAAAAACAAACAAGCAAACAAACGTAGAATACATATCTTTTTTCCTTCTTGTGCATTGCTATTCTGTCTACATTTTGGTTCTTAGTAGCTTTCATTTTGGGATGTATGTCTTTGGAAGAACCAGATGTTGCATTACAATTGCTGTTGATTTCTCATAGGGCATCACACTGTTGTAAAATCCTAATTACACGTGTTTTTCACAGTTCCCAAAGCTAAATGATGGTTTTTGCTACTGCAACTTCTTTGTTTCTTTCTTTCTGGCATACTGTGGGAACTTTACATCTTCCAGCAAAAATGTACTTGAAATACACAAATTCCGTTGCATAGCTAAAAAAAAGTAAAAGGCTGTTTTCTTGGCTGAGATCCCACTACCAGCTGGACCTGGATAGTTATGCTCACAGAGAACATCTTCTGGTTTGGTCTCATTTCAAAGGACTCTAGTTGCACAGCCCAGGCAAGACTGTCCTGCCATGTGAAGGAAAGTTTGAGTATGTGCATCGAAAGCACACGCCTAATCCAAACATCTGAGGTAGATCCCGCCCTGAAATGTAGATAATAGTGTTCCCAGACAGACACAGGCTTCCTTCTTCTAGCATTTACTACATTGTCACGAGTATTAACTCTTATAAGTAGTGGTGCTTTGGAAAGGATGGGAAAGCGAGATCCTGACCTCACCTACAAGATATGGATGAGACCACCTGAGCATGCTGTCAATGTGCTAAGTTATGTCAGAAAGTGGCTTAAGTAAATAGTGTAGGCTGGGAAAGGAGGAATCTCATATGCAAAAGAGATTATAAAAAGATGACAATGCACAATGCAACCTAACTGAAAAACTAGTCAGTACTTGGACAGAATATTTTATGAAATGGTAAATTTTCTAAAACGTATTTTGCCTCAGTTATACCTACAAAAATTTGGACCTTTTTGTTGCAAATTTTTTTGTATGTGAACCAAATATATGAAATACGTTATGTAAAATAAGGACAATTATCAGTGTAAACAAAGTCTGTGTTAGCATTGTAAGTAATAAGTTAGAAAACTGGCTCCATTTTAGTTAGAAAACTGGCTTCATTTTATTCTATGCATATTTCTTGTTGTCATAGGCAAATAATTTGTCTTGAAAGTAGTTGTAAATATTTACAGAAAAGACAAAATATTTTATCCATTACAATTTAATGAGTAAAAAAATGTGTCTGTTTTTGTCTACTAAGGGATCACTGTCTTATAGCTCAAGGAGAGGTAACTAGACAGCAAAATAGTCTTTCTTTTATGTGTGTAATATGGTGTTGCCAGTGTTTTCCAAACATTACTATATTAATGGGTGAGGATAATTTATTTTTTTTAGCCATTTGTAATGGAATATTTTGTACAGATAATATGCACCAGTTTTCAGGGTAAATCAAAATACCATAGGTCTTCCATGTCTAAAGCACAAACTTCCCTTCTTCTTCCTCAGCCTTATTATCCAGTTGCTTTTATTGGAAATTTTGTGCAGAAACGCTCTGTTCTGTTTAATAGAAATAATCTAATTCATAGACAAGCTATATTAATGGCCTTTTGTTATTATGCCTGTTTTATCCATCATCTTAAATACCTCTCTTTTCTCCCTGGTGTTTAATGCTCATATGCACTAGAGAGTAATCATATCTGGCCCTGACCCAGCCTTCATAATGTTAAGTTAAGCATGACATGCTCTTCTAGAGTCCTGTGCCATGACAGGTTCTCTGTTCTTTTCCTTCTCCCAATGATCACATGAAAATGACCAATGAATCCCTTGTTGATAATTTTAATTTGTTATTATATTTCTTTCCAAAGTGTGGAGAAGACAACCATAAATAAATTAAATCCATTCATTGCACATTCGTTTCAATTGACCTTTCTGCCTGTCCTTATTTTAATGGAAAACCAGATTCCCTAACTAGCAAATAACCCCTGCACAATTATGACATTCATAAACTGTGGTTATAATCAAATGAACATCAGGAGGCAGCTGTGATTCACCAGCTTGTTGCTGCCTACTGGGACTCTTTTCTCTTTATCAGCCATCAAATCAGCAACTGCTAGAGCCGTTCACACAAATGTAACTCCAGTATAACAAGTTTCACCTTATTTTAATCCAGCTCCAGCACAACAATTCCTTGACAGTTTGTTTCCCAAACTGCTGTCACCTACTATATTTTTCAGCTACAGGTCAGCAAGGTCTGTTTCATGGAAAATCCCAAAACGAATAGTTAGCCTGAAGTTAGAAACAATGTTTCTGTTCCCTGCAGGGAATGGCTCATGTCATAAAGTAGATTTGCTGGTCAATCAAACCAATTAGCACATGCCTACTTGCCTTTCCTATCTCCCAGGATTTGCAAAGTGTCCTGTCATCTTGAGACATATTACCAAGACTGTGATTGTCATTTTTTAGAAACATTGACCAAAAGTGTGACTGCCAGAATCAAAATCCCAATGTTAATGCCATAAAAAGAACAAACACGACTACCAGAGCTAACATTTTAGTTTGGGTTGAGTCTGTTTTGTTTGTTGGGGTTTTTTTTCCTTTATAGAAAGGCCTCAGAAACTCCCACAGTTGAAAACAGCTTCTAATATGCTTGAACACCCTTGGAAGGGAAAATTTGGCAACACTTAACATGGACTCTTAACATCAGACCAAGTTTTATCTGAGCATTCTGGATAGATCAAGTAAATAAAAGGGCTGAAGACTTTGACAGATAATCACAACCTTAGATTTCAAATAGGAAGAGCAAACACTGAGTGGGATTCACATAACCATGTACATTGTAGACATCTTCATTGCTAACTCTTGGTATTTTTATAGTCAATTAAGACAAATAAGCACTTCAGGGTGCAGTTTCTGTGTCTCTATATTGCACTTCACATCTGCATTCTAAGAAGCACTGACTAAACTCACTAACTAAATAGGGACTCTACTGTGACCAATTTGGATACAGGTACCAGCACTAACAGCATGGCAAGCTAGGTGATGTGAAACCAATCTTTTAAATAATTAAGTCACAAATCAAACCTTTTCCCAGACTCACTCTTTACCTTGCAGTATAAACACAGACTTGTTGAAATGAATACTATATTATCTGTGCTTCTGTGTTGTGAATTGTGACAAAAAAATGGAAATAGGAATTCCATATCAGAGAGCCAACTGTGTCTTTACTGAACCATGCAGAATTAGCACAAGCTTCACCCACCTTTTTACCTTGTTAGTGAAAGCGGGCACATGTGCACATTTCTCCCCCGTGCAGCACAGTTTACATTAGCTGAGTACAGAATCTTAGAACAGTAAGGGTTAGAGGGACCTTAAGGATCATTTAGTTCCAACCCCCTTGCCATGGGCAGGGACACCTTCCACTAGACCAGGTTGTTCCGAGCCCCATGCAACCTGCCCTTGAACACTTCCAGGCATGGTTGCATCCACAGCTTCTCTGGGCAGCCTGTTCAGTGCCTCACCACCCTCACAGTGAAGAATTTCTTCCTACTATTTTACCTAAATCTACCCTCTTTATGGGTAAATTCTACTATGAAAGGAGAAAGGAAAGGAAAGGAAAGTTTGGGCATTTTTTCTAGTTTTAGCAGTAAAACAAAGATATTTTTTACTAGCTTTTACCTCTATGAATTTTATCAGTGTTTTTCTTTCCTTATTTACAATCTGATCATTGTAACCTGGATTCTTTGTAACTGTAATAGATAACCACATAGGGAAATTGTATTCCTTATCACTCTCATTAGGTATTTCATCAGAGATTGTTTAGAAGTCCTGTGTTATGGAAATAAACATTCAGAACAAAAAAGGAAAGGTGAGTTATAAGAGGTTAAGAACTAAATGAAAATTTAACATTCAGTCACTGACTGTAAAGATGTAAAGTACTATTGATGATGATGAATGAAGAAACATGGCTATCTAGAAATAACTAATCAGTCACAAATTCTAATTAACTATTTGTAAAAATAAACATTTTCTTGCCATTTAGGCACTTTTATGGAAAGGAATTAATTTTAAAATTTTGTAGTCTATACAGTTAGAAGAGGCCTAGAATGCATGTTCCTCCAGGATGGTCAGTTTAAGATTTTTACCATTACTTTTATTTTGTCATGAACAGGTTTGCACTTAAAGTTTACAAGTGTGGATCTCAGTAACAGTAGTCTTAAAAGATGTCAATGAGTTGGTAATCGTGTCTATTTTTAAGAGTCATAGATTTATTAATTTCTGAAGTTTTATGAAAAATATCAAGATATATTCTGATTGATGCACAGTTCTGTATTTTTAAGCTTACTTCCCAAAGTTTGCTGTGGTTAATTACATTAGTGTTTATAAAAATGTATAATACTAATTTTAAAAGTTATGTCTCTAGCACATGCATAAACATCCACATATGGGAGCATAGCATGGAAGATATAGAATAATGTTAGGGTGATTGAGAGGATGTTATCTGTTTTCCCCACAGTTTTAGAGCCACATAATCTTGTACCACTGACTTTACTGGGGTAAGCCATATGTTAGGAGTTATGCTGAGTGGGAAATGAGAAAGAATCAACTGCTTTGATTCTGTGATTCTGCACAGTTCAGGTTGATTTTGGCCTCTTCCTCTGTTCCTGGGTTCCTGGGTTCCTGGGTTCCTGGGTTTTATTCGTATGTTTGTGGCACGGGCTTTTGTGGAAGTTATTTTTTCTGTCTGGAACGGGTCAGTCACATTCTTCTTAAAAACTAATTGCAGTTCTTCCTAATTGATGGTGATCTTCTCTGGTTTGGATAGTGATGGGTATAATCTTTCCTTCAAGGTTCCAGACTTCCAGCTCCAAAAGAACTATGTGAATGATATCTATAATTTAATATAAACATTGCATTTTATTTTCTAAATGCTTTTCTTTCTCCTTTTATTTATGTGTATCTTGCAATATTTACATTTTTTAGCAAACTTTCATGGAAAATAACCCTGTATGCTTTACTCAAAATTAAGAGTATATGATCCCCCATGGTAGGGGGTTTGGAACTAGATGATCTCTAATGTCTCTTCCAACCCAACCATTCTATGATTCTGTGATTCTCTATGTGTGTGTGAGTTACTATGCTGAGGTAGCCCTTAGTCTGAAATCCCCACATGATAATTCCATCATTTCATTAAGAGACATGGTGAAGTGAAACTCTGTCTTGGTAGTTATATGGAGAATAAATCTTGCCAGAGGTCTGCAATGGTTGCTTTGTGTCCACATGGTGAATTGAAGAGACCATGGAAGCTTTGGTTCATATTGCTGACCTTGTAGCACATCTATTAAAGAGAACCAGATTCTGGTTGCAGGACTTGATGTGCAAATGAGAAGGAGAATGGAACAGCAAATGAGTAAAAGACGTGACAGCTTTGAAAGGTAGGAAACAGCTCTGGCACTTCAGAGGACCAGCATCTTCCTTTTTCCCTGCTCTGATCTTCAGAATCTTCTTCCCCCTCAAGCCAAGCTCCAAGGTGCATTAGAGACAGTCTCCCACATCACATCATTAAAACACCCTCAGGAATTTAAAAGCATGTCATTAGTAGTTTCCTGAAATAGTGGATAAAAATAAAATAAAAATCAATTCAAATGCCAAGATCAGTATGTTCTTAGACAAGGTAGGAAAGGAAAGGGAGTACTTCTCAGGATGGTTTTTGGTTTCCTTCAGAAATGATAGGATAATTTACAACAGTGAAAGCATATAAACATTTGTTTTCTGAGCTTTTTAAACCTGTGTTTAAAATCCTCTTTAATAACAACTGTGATAATTACTTGTTACTGTAATGAATTGTTGTCATTTTGTAGTTCAGTCTAGGATAGACATATGTTACAATCGGTTTAAACTCAGGAAAGCAAAGAAAGCTAAGTCTCTGTGCATAAACCGGAAAGAACTTTGAAGGTTCAAAATATTCCTAGAAACGAAATTAAAACCAAATGAGGCTAGATGTTGATGCCAAAAAATTTATGTATTTTATTTAATAGCAGAGAGGCAAAGAAAGAAAGAAAGGAAGAAAGAAAGAAATGGAAAAAAGAAGTGTGCATGGGGGCATGAGGGGATAGGGAGAGATGACAGGGGTTAGGTGGAAGCATATCACCCCTCTGAGGGTCCCAACAATGTCTCGTTGCTCCCCTCCATCTGGTCTGCTGGTGGTGAGGGTCCCCTGTCGCCACTGTGGCCACACTGCCACACGCCGCCACACGCCACCACACGCCATGTCACGCTGCCACACCACATGCCAGAGAGTACAGGATCCCATGGATTAATATCCACTTTGGGCCAGGTGGGAACGCCCACGTGTCTCCCCTTGCAGGGGCTGGCTTGACACTGTCCCTTGCAACACTGAGGGTCTGTTGCATCATCTCAGGGGCTCTGGTGCAGGGTCTGGGGACTCCTTTGAGGGGGGCCCCTGTGATGGGCCATGTCACCCCCTTCTGCTGTGGATAAGCTTCACCCCCTGGTGAGGACCCCTCAGCTGGGCTCCTCTGCACAGTGGAGGATGGGCAGTCACTGCGCCTCTGACCAGAGGCTTCTCCAAGATACCCAAAGCCTCTCATCCCCCACCCTTTGGTTGGAGGGTCTGTGTGAGCTTGGCAGCTGATAGCCATGGGGCTGTGGTCTCCACCTTGGAGGTGTTAAGCCTGTGCTCAGTCAATATCAGCAGCCCTGAGTTGTTATTTTATCTTATCTTCATCATAGAGCAGTGTAAGGCCTCAGTCAGGGCCCCATTCAGGGTGTGGTAGTCTTCTCTGGAGCTTTGGTAATACAGTTTTAAAAGTCCTTTAAGAAAATGTTTAAGTCATAGACTATAATATTTCAGTCTCTGACAACATATCATTTGTGGGGCAGCAGTTTGTCATCAAATCCACATTTGTTCATTTGGTTTTTTATTTTCTGAAATTATGAGGTTATTAGTTTAAGAAATATGGTTGGGGTTCTTTGGTTTGGTTTGGTAATTTTTTTCTGTTGTTGATGTTATTTGACCAAAATTTTACTAGACATGTGAGCCTAAGACGATATGTTCCTTAAGCACAAGTTTACCAGCAGTGTGCATTTTGGTTCTGCATAACTTTTTCAGCATTTGCTCAAATGCCTGTGGCCAAAGAAAAAGTTGATCTCAGAATATTGTGCTAACAAGAAGCATTGCCAAATGATAAAATATTAATTCTTTTATTTTATATGCAGATATGAGAGAAGCAGCAATTACCCCTACTTTAATTGTTTCATAGATGAGTACAATTATGTTATTCATTCCATTTGCAGACTGAATGTAAAAAATAACATCAACATCATATAGTCAGACAGTTCATTTTAAAGTAAACCTTACCAATGTTAGATATATTAAAGCAATAAACCAAGAGATTAAACTTTCATAAACTGTAAGAGTTCATTGTTTTGTAAATGGATGTATAACGTGTTTGTAGCTCAAATGAAACTGTAAAACTGACTGGGTGCTTTAGTCTTTCTGCAAACTTTTGATTTATCTTTTTAATCACTTGTTAGCTTTTTTTAATGGCAATTAAGCACTGGAAATGGGCTTCAGTCTTCTTGCTGCATTACTCTTCTCTCGTTGAACTGTCATTTCTTTATGATGACAAGCAATACAAAGGTGCAAAAACAAGCCAGTTAAAGTGTATGTGGTTCCTGCTGCTATAGGTGTTTGTTACTAATGAATGAAGTGATAGCTATTGTTGGAATGTGAGATTTAGCTTTCTTTGTGACTTGTGTAGCAGAGAGTGGAACGGGGTACCTTTGAAAAGCTGTTATGAAGAGTCCACAACCACAGAAAGGCTGTAGCTAGATTTCCTATCTGTAATACCAGAGTTAATGTTAGGGAAACGTTAAATAAAATTTGTTAGCTAGATTGCAATTTTGAACCTTACTACAGCTACAAATAAAAGAAAGCAATACAGCAGGTGTTAAGGACCATCCATTACGGGTATCTGCTAATGTTCCAAACAGGATTTTTATAAACCAACCTAATACTTAGATAAACATAATTAAGGAAATGAAATATGATGAATGATAAAGACCATAATTGCTCTAAAATAATTAAAATTCTATAAAACTGCTTCCACAGGTACTGTGACACACATTGCTAGCAGTAGCTATACCTAGGATCGGGAAGCAGTTCCTGGGAATCCCCATAGTTTTCCAGCTACTTACAATCAACCACCTTCCTTTTTTTTTTTTTTTTTTTTTTTTTTTTTTTTTTTTTTTGAGGGAGGGAGGGAGAGACTGTTTGTGCCTAACAAAAGTTACTAGTACATTCTTTGCCCCCTCTGCCATGTTACTGCTTCAGGGCTAACAGGAATAAAGAGTGCTAAGAATATATTTTGTCATTGAACAAATCTGTTGACTCAAACTGCCATTTTTTTTGGTGACTTCTAAGAGTCGAACAGCACCCTAGAGAAAACTACTCTCTGGAAGAAGAAAAGTAGTAACAGCAGCAGAATTTCACTTCTCATTTCCCACTGCCATCCAGCCACATAAAAATATTTTCTATCTCTGTACCTAGTCCACATTGAGGAGAGAATTTTAACCTGGGAATATTTCACTGCTGGTAAGATTGAGTCTTTCATATTTTTAAATGCTATATGCCCACAGTGACTTTTTGTTTCTTCCTTTGCTCTTAATGTCCAATATCTTGTCTCCATTTTTTTTTATTAATGCATTTCTTGATTTTCACATTCATGTATTTAAAAAGCATTATTTTAATCTATCATGCCGATTACTATCTGCATCCATTAATGATTTTTTCTGCCAAATATAATCAGCCTGGCTCTGCAAATAAGCATGACCTAAAAATAAACCAGAGAATTTACATCTAGATATCATGGAAGAAGGCAGTAAATCCTGAAATAGCATCAGCTTCAAATTCTGCTTCTTTAGATGACTTTCCCTCCACAATTTGCGTCAGTCAGTCTGTGCGTTGCTAGGACATCCCTACTGCCTGGTATTTATTTTAATAATTTTTGTGGTGTGGTGTTTATATAAAATAGAGTGAACAAAGGAGAATGTCACGGATGAGTCTGAGATTTTGGCTTTCATTTTTTAGCTGCAGACACTATTTGCATGTAGCTTTTGTGGTATAATTGTTTTTAGTTCTGCTGACATTGTGGCAGATACCAGCACAGATAATAACAGATGACGTTTCCTTTTGTGGAAGTTAAGAACCAGCTGATTAATTGTTATTATGTTACACTCTAGAGGAAACATTGTAATTAAACCACAAAAAGCTACATTAACATAATGGTAGGGGTCTGACTTAATCCCACTAAAGCAAGAAAATTCAAAGTTAACGATGAAGAGGGTAATGTTACATGTTTTAGGCCAAGTGCTGCTCTTTGGAAAAGAGCTTAGTCTGACTATTTCTGACTATCGTGGTTGTTTCTCTGTGTGATTAGGGCAGCTGCATTTAAATCAAATTAAGTCCTTTGACTTTTCTTTGTATGTGCTTGCAGATCAGGCTTTATAAAAAAAGATTATTGAGGAGTCAGCTCAGCAGTTATCTTTGGAACTAGGTCTGATGCTAGATTTCATGCTTCCAGGCAGCTGGTCCTGGCTTTGAACCAGAGGATGAGCTCCTCAGTAATTTTTTTATTTGCAGGTTTACTATATTTCCTGACAGCCTACCAGACTACTATTGGTACTTTTATGTGGCATGTTTTGATTTGCAGTAAAATGCTATTTCTTTATGTGTAAAACTTGGAAGGAAAAACACCTGGTTTATTTGAATGACTGCTTTTCTGAAAGCTAAAATCTTCCAAGTTTTAATACATACTCTATTCAGGACATAATTTAAAATTATTTCCACAGTCACACTTCCCTGTCCTGCTTTATGTGTCTTCAGCTTTTTTATCTCCCCCACATAGAGTGTCTGAAGATTTCAAAGCCTGTAGGAAGGTGTATGCAGGCATGCTATCAGGATGAAACGTACCAGTAAAAATTCCATAATTAAAAGTTTGAGGCAAGTCAGGGATTAGTCTGACAGGCTGATCACAGTGACTGCTTCCCCATCTCTGCTTCCTCCATCCCAGCCCCTCACTGTTGGAGAGTTACAGCATCTGCCTGCAGCCTGGGTTGTTAGTTGTCACATGCATCTCCACAGCAGCTGATTGGGAGCCTTGATGCTCCTGAAAGGTCTTGATTTGATGTAGTCCCCTTTTGTGTGAACAATTTAGGTAACACAGAACTTAATTCTCTATTCTCTGGTCTGTATGATCCTGTGGCAATTTCATAGCCCATTTTGCATCTATTACGGGTAGAAAATTACATACAGGTTGATAGAGTTGGTAGTGAAGTGGCAAAGACAGATGATTACCTGAAAAATTCATATCCTCTAACGAAAAGGCTTCAATCTTCAAGTATGGATTCCACCTTGTATGCCTAAAGAATACTTTTGCATATATTTCCAGAAAATTAATGCCTAACTCTAGTACTGGGGCAAGAGAAAGAAACACATAAGTGCATAAGTTCCTGAGTCGATAGCAGGATTCATATGTAGTCAGTTATTTCTGGAATTTTTGAAAACATGTACTATAAAATTAGTTTCAAGAGCTTCTTACTATAAAGGACAACAATGACAAGTGAAAAGTTTATGAAAACAGAAACGGTTTTGAAATATTAAGAACTCATTCAATTATGAAATTTAAACATTTTAAATGGACTCCAGAGATACGATTCCAATTCTAAGAGTAGACTAGTTTATGAGCTGTCACAGCTATAACATCCAAAATGAGAATACATTTTTCATGTAGCTCTAAGGCTTTAAAAACAGTAAAAAAAAAATTTTGAAGTTTATTTTCCGGTTTCCAGATTTCAGAGTTAGTCCAGTATGCATCTTAGATGAATATGCCATGAAATCTGTCCTACTTAGTTATCATGCAAACTCATCAACCACTGAATTTTAAATACAGCCTAATCATCCTTGTTTTGGGAAACTAAAAGCACATGATCTTACCTCCAAAGGGTTTGTTATTCTACATTCTCACTCCTATAATAAATATGCAAGAAGCAAGTTCTGTAGAAAAAAAAGACAGGGTTTAATATTTCTGAGCAATTTTTAAAATTTTTTTTTTAATTCCTAGAGCATACACTTTTCCAGTGCAGTCCTGGATCTGAGCATACAACATCCCTCTTTCTGTGAGCTTTCTGTGAGCTTTCGTCGTTCTCTTTATGTGTGCTCATGATGCTTTTTCTCCCCTCACACTCTCTCTCTCCTAGAGAGAAGTCCAGCTGCTAGCATCTGCGCACACAAACCAGCCTCCAGATTCCTGGCTAACTCACTGATGTGCTGTAGTTTGTGTGTAATTTATACACCTGCAGCTTTAGCTGTCTGGTTTATATGAACCTTTTAATTATTTTTATCCTTCTCTTAAATGAAGGCCAGACATTAAGCTCACTGGCTTCAATAATATTTGTTCTCTAAGCAGTCTAGTTGTAATAATTTATTTTTACTGTTAAACTACAGAGCTAGGTCAATTGGTATATTTAATAGGGGCAAGTTACAACCATAAAAGTTGCAGGAAATTTCACCTATTTTGCCTTAATGGGATCCTAATTACTGTATGTAACACCAAAGCTGTCATCTGGAGGAGTCCTTTTTTAGCACCTGTAAGAGCCTTATCTTCATGCCTATAGATACCTGACTTGAATATTTGATTTGTAAACAGTTTTGCATAGAATTGTTTGACAAGCACATTAAAAGTGGTTGCTCACAAGCTACAAATCTCTTAAGTTACAGCCACTGCATATATTGCAAAGCTGGCTGTCATGATGCTAGCAAGAGTTTTGCTCTTTGATCTAACAGGAGTTTAAAATTCAGTGTTCAAGATGCTTATCATGATTGTCATTTCTGTGCATTCCTGAAAATGCCAAGAAAAGCTTTCCCACCATCCAAGCACTGCCCTCCTAAGACGAACTTTTAGTAAATTTGCCAGCTCCATGCTGAGTGAATACCTTGCTATTTTTGCTAAAGCCAGACCCTTGCTGAACTCTGCCTGTTGGTGCCCACTTAATATGAAATAGTTGGAGCACTGCACAGAAGCCAGATGCAGAAGGACACAAAAACTACATTGGCAAATGATCTGTCAAGTGACCCATGAACAAAATCGAGATTGAGTTGCCCTTTGAAATAAACCTATTTGAATTTTATTATCTCTAGAGCACCTTGTGTCTCTAATCTTGTGAAAGGTTAGTATTCCATCCATCAGAGCAAGATTAGAGCTCTAGTTGATGCCTGTGCTTGATGATAACTGAATGCAGCAGTTGGGGCTGGAGGAAGGGGATTCATTACCATCAGCAGTTCAAAGAAAGATGCTCAGGGAAGACAGGTCACGATATAGACCACATACAGTCCAGGTCAGGATAGCAGAAATCAAAGGAGAAGAATATCAGCAAAGATTTAAGCCTATTAACAATAATCTAAATGAAGCAATGTTATTCCCATCCTTTTATTTCATGTCACAGATTAGCAGACCCAAATGGCTGCTGCCTACTAGGCTGAAATGTTAGTCACTTTCTCAGTGCATCTCTCAAGAAAAAGCTAAGACTAAAGGAATAAATGAGAACATAATAAAAAGATCCAGGGCTCGTGACCCTCATATGCATAGACAGAAGTGAAGAATGCAGATTCTGTGAAGTAAAAAAAAAAAAAAAAAATTCCTGTTTTTATTAATTCAGAAGTTCTTCCTCTCCTACATCTGGTAAAAAAAAAAGATTTCTCAACTTTTATGTCTTTTTAAAGCTTACCTGACATTTTGGAAAAAGCTTTAGTGAAAAGGCATCATTTTTCCATGTCCTTGTTTTCCTGAACTTTCTAAATTTTATATTATGCTCTAAATTATATATGTGATTAAGTTAATAACAGTGATGACCTTACTTCTTGTATTAAAAAAAGAAATATGATTAAATTCTTTATTGTTCTGTGTCAGCTCCAGACCTATGCATTGCTTCAAGAATTTAGAAGTAATTCAAAGGATTAAAATGTGTATATTTGTCTAATCCTTTAGTTCCTCTTGGTGGGTCTGGATTTGCGCCTCTGGCTTTTCCATCCGTGCAGGGCAGACCATGTATTTATGTTCTCACATTTGGCTTTGAAGGATAACAAGAAGCCCTTTGGACCTGATGCCAATGTATCAGCCAGCAGCAAAACAACATGAGACTGAATTTTTTATTTGCTGTCAAACTTCATAACATCACAAAGGAAAAAGAAATAGAGGGTAGGTCTGAAATTTTCCAGAGACAGAGGTATGTTAAAGCAGTCAAAATAGTTGCTCTGCAAAGTAGGAACCTGTTTACTTCTTAGGCAGTACCCACAGTGTAGTAAATTTAAAGAAGCAAACAACACCCCCCCCCAAAAAAAAAAAAAAAAAAAAAGAAGTAAAATAATGCCAAAATAAATTTACATTTCTAATAGATTATGTTGATGCTCAGAGTATGAGAAATCATGACTTTCAGCTAGATTAGAATTATTCAGAGCCTGTGACAGGTATACAAAATTTGATGGCTCCTCAGAATAAGTGAAAATATTTAGAGGAGGCCAATTTTAAAGTAAAACCAGGTAGTAGCAACAGGAAGAAAAAAATGTAGGGTATTAATGGTGTTATGAAATATTTTGGTATGAGTCTTGATTCCAGAGACAAAAGCTGCTGTTTCTGTGTAATCAACAAAAAAGATTTTTCAGTGCCATCTACAATTACATTTTCAGCTACTTAATTGAGTTCTAGTGTATTAAGGGACCAACAGTATAGACTATACCTAATACATGATATTAATTCATGTTCTTAATGAATCAATACATATTAGGGAGGCAATATGACACATATTGCAGTTACTGTGACATTAAAACATAAAAAATTCAATTAAAATGTATTATACATGCACATCATATGGGCAAGTCTGAGTAAACATATGGTCCTTACGAGAGAGGAAAGTGTGACTAATAAAATAATGCTTCTTCAGTGAAAATTGAGAATATTTTCTAGATAATGGTTTTAATGAGTGATACAATTTAATGCTGAACCCTAACATAAAAGTCACCTATTGGAAATACATTTCTACATTATATGGTTTGTAAATGTGGAAGCACTTAAAGTATAAGGCCATCTAGGCTACATAAAATTATAATGTACTTATGAAGTTTATTATTATGGCAGAGGAGCAGGGTAATTAGTCTCACCTAACATGTACATACCTAATATTTACATTTTTCAGAAGTTATCAGTGTTTTATTGTGAGTTTGGAAGTCCTTCCACAATTACTTAGGTCCTCATAAAAGAATGTTGAATGTTGTGTCAATTAAAAAGCAGAAAGCGTGTTCTCTTGTGCCCTTTTCAAAGGAATCCCTATTTCTTCAAGCACTACTGTTTGTCCCTAATTCTGTCCAATGTCTGACTGTTTCTCCCAAATGACTGGGTATATATACATTATATATACTAATGAATATATACACTAATGAAGAAAGAAATTATTGGATAAAATAATTTACAACAATCTCTTAGAGTAAGTATTCATTTTGCTTCTGTATCTCACCAGACCACTAAAAACTTCAGTCTTTCAGATAATGCAGTAATGGAAGACCTAAAATCACTTCATCAAGCAATAACACATATATTCATATATGCATTAAATGAAAATACTAGCCCTGATCCAGTGGGGTTGATATAAAGGACAGGCTCCTGCGGGATGTGAAGGGGAGCCCCCATTTCAGAGCCCAAGCCAGATTTCTGATCTAAATCCTTCTTTCTCTCCCCATGGAGAACATAAAGGCAGAGCTGCAGCAAGGCTTCATGCCAAGGTTCTTTGGTTGCATATGTGAAGTGAATCGATGCATAGCCTGGATGTTCAGTTTTTGAGACCCTTGTTCTGCCTGTGTGTTCAAGGGTGATGGTTTTGGCAGTATTGATAGACTGTATCTGAGGAACATCTGGGAAACTAAAGTTGAGCTCTCTTCTTACCATTTTGTCTGTTTCATTCAGTTGCCATTTCCCTATTTCACTGTCTTCTCTCCAACTATTATTGTCCTCTCTAACTTTGCTTTCCTGTTTCACCTGTACTGCCTCATTTGTGCTTATCCTCCCATATTTTAAGATTTTTGTAGTAGTGTAGTGCAGGAAAACAAGTACAAGGCCTCTAGTCAGCACAGGTCACCCTGGCCCTTTCACTGACTGCTGCCCGGTAGGACTGATCATCTTTTCAACTTCTTCTGCAAATCTCATCTCAGAGGGCTGTAATTCTCAATTGGCAAGGTTCATATGAGAAAAGAAGTTAGTGGGGGCTTCTTCCCAAATGTGCCATAGCATTAATATTAAGGCCAAACAAGCTGGAGAAACACCCAAATACTACGCAAGGAAATAGTGTCCAGCGATCATTCTAGGGACTGGATGGAAAGACCTTGCCACCAGAAGTGGCACAGAGTTTCCACTTTGCTTCCAACTCACTAATGTGCAAAACATGGCCTATGCCTACGCTTCCCCATCAAGCTCTCAGGTAAAAACCATGTAATGTGAGGAGTACATATGTCTGAGAGAGGGGGATGAAAATGGTATAGCAAAGAAGGCAGACAATAAGGTCTCAAGATTGCAGAGAAGCAGTAAATGGCAGAAGGCGTGGAATTCCAGTGGCTTCTGCACAAAAAACCAAAAACCCTATAGAAAAATCCAGAAATAGTTTTTAAATCTCCTAGCTCCTGCTGAGCCACACCACTTCTTGCAGAACCCTAGGAAGCAGTCAAGTATATTGTTTGTTTTTTTAGAGAGCCAACAGCTTGTGGGTTCATTGAAATATTCTTGTCAATATGTTCAGTATGTTCAGCAACTTATCAGCACACCAGCAGCAGAAGCACGAAACTTTGGTGTCACTACATGGACATATCCATTTAGATGGAAACATCATATGCAACACAGCAGCTAATAAATGGAAACAATTCCCCAAATAAACTTGGCCTAGGAGTTTTAAGGCTACTCTTGTGTAGTTCAGTCAAATAAAAAGTAGATTATATTGTTTGCAATCTAACATAACCCCAAATATATACCAATCTTGTAAAGCTGGTTTTTCAGTTCATCATACCGTATCTTAGATACAAGTTTCCTTCTGACTGGAAATCTTTCCCACTAGACAGCCTTGTAAGAGAAAGAAAAACATTCTGTTGAGAAGGTAGGTCAGATAAAAATCAATCATGCAGCATCTTGATCCAGTGAACTGATGTCTGTAGATGAAGATTTGTGTTGGCTTTAAAGCTATTCAAATACTGACTTCATTTTTTAATCCCTGATCTTTGAAACATCCAGGTAGGAAAGTTTATTGACTTCACAATGCTTCTTAGGGGACCCAAGGTCTTTCTACCAGCGCATGAATGCAGATCCAGGATCTGAAAGATTGTTTTCTTCTAAAAGTAATGTATCTATTTTTTACATTTGTAGTTTATTGAAGGCCAACTCTATTATCCTTAGCCTTATCCTTAATCTAGGATTTTATGCATTGCCTTGTTTTAAGTCACAGATTGCCAAAATCTGATCTCTAGGACCATTGCTGGTCCTTAACTTTCGTACTATTGCCTTGGAAAAAAAGTAAAATCATCCTTCTAACAAGCTGATAACATTTAAGTTAGCTTAATTTGATGTCATAAAACTAAAAGCAAGTTTGGTGCTTCAGTGGAGTTTGAACATGTAGCTCAATTCACAAGCAAGAAATTCAATCACATCGATATTATGTCAGTAACAAATAGTAATGTGCTCAGTGTCCAAATAGTCAAGAAACAACTGGGAAACCAGCCTGTATTTAATACTGCATGACCTTAATGGTGCCTTGGGTTCCTTTGAGTGTAGGTGTAGAAAAATTGGATAAGCTTAAAAAATAGGTAAATTTTCTTGGTGGTAGTTTTATAATTTTTGCTGGTACTGCTAAACCATAACAGAACTTACTAGCTGCATTCAGAGGTGTCTGGAAAAACTATCAACATGACTTCATTACCTCTTAGACTGCAGACTTATATACAAAATTGATTTTATGTACATAATAATTTCCACAGGAAGTCAAACTTCAAACTCCTCTTACAGCAGGCTTCTGTTGGTTAGTTCAAATAGAAGTCTTTGCAGTAATTTCAGTAGTATCTGTCACAGGTCAAACATCTAAAGATTTTGGGGGTTTTTATGTAATATACTGATTTCTTTTTAAAGACTAAAATGAGCCTTCTTCTAAAAGGGGAGAAGGTGAAATGAGATTGAAGGGCAAACTGCAAACTGATTTACAGCAGTTACATTATACAAATACAACTGTGTAAATATGTTTTAGCTCTCTACACTTGCAACTGTGGCATGAAAGTAGCTGAAGTTCGAATTTTAAACATACTGCGATGCAGCCAGTTTAACCTGTTTAAACCGACCTTTCCACACTGGGATTCAGGCCTGCACTTCCTACTGGGTACTTCACCGATTGGATCTAATCTAGTAGATGCTTCAGAAAACACCTCTTTCTTGGAGCTGAATAAGGCTCAAGAAATTGTTTTCAAATACCTCAATGACAGTTCTGCATAGTAGTCTATTTTGTTTAAAGTGGGAGGAAGAAAACAAAGACACTATGCTAAAAGAGGTGAGAAGCCCTCTTCAATCCCATGCATGCCTAAACCCAGGCTGAGATTTCTGCCTCCGAAGCCCAGTGTCACTGCTGTCAAATTGTGGCTGATCACCCCATTATAGATAAAAGTCTGTGAAGGTTTCAGTGTTTTCCTCTGGCCAGCCAGAGCCTCCTTCCTGACAAATGACTCCTGCCCACAGTCAGTTCAAGTTGTCTGCTCTGAGAACAGATATGAAGGCACACAGTGACTTCAGGGCCACATTCCTCCCCAGCACAACACCTGTGACCTCTGAACAGCACAGTGATAGTGATAGCAAATACTGCCTCTGGTTTCAGACCTGCTTGTCAAAAAATTGCCTCCGTTTTTTTTTTTTCCCCGGACAGAAAATATAAATTATCCTGACTTAAATTTTATCTAGACTGTACCAAGGCCATTTGTTGTTAATTTTCCCCCATGTCTTCTGGTCCACTGTACACTTCCCTGTATTAAGAGTCAACAAACTTTTAATATATTTAGAAGATGGTTGTAGATTGTAGGCATGGCAAGGAATTTTCATACAAAATGTTAGATGGTAAATCTCTTTAACTATTGAACTGGATATTTAATAGTCTCTAGTGATGCGTAGCGAAAAATGTTACAGTCTCTATATTTTAAAACAATTGTTGCACTGAGTCCCATAGTTTATATATTGTTAATATTTTCATGAAAGCTTTAAATGTTTTTCAGAAGAAACTGTGGTGACTCATGAATCTTTCATGAGGTGTTATACATTTTTATGAACATACAATGTAAAATTCATCATTCTGAAATTCACAGATATCCATGAAGTGCTACATGTCTCTCTTTGGTCATGGATATTCATGACAATACTACTTCTGTAAGCATTTAAATGCCCGTTCATAAATACTCTAGAATGTAACCTTCTGATGCCATGTAACATTTTGCTTACGTTTTATGAGTACTTCGCTTGGGCATTTTCCACTTGATAATGAAACTAGAACCTTCAGGGATAGTTATTGGTGTATATATAAATTCTGTGTAAAACTATCTCATCGCTTTGTTTTTTTCCTAGCATTTTCTTTCTTCGTTATTACTCTAACTTTAATGAATTCTTTGAGGGCATCTTGGGAATTTCAGGTTTCATATTTATAGCCAAGGATATATTCTTGGTATAAAGTACCACATGCAACAGAATCGAGATTCTAGAGTGCAGTAAAGACTTCAAAAAGTATATGCTAATGTCTAATATTCCTCATGTGAAAGTTATGTGTTTCAGCTAGTTGCAGGAGTGTCTGTATAGAATCATTGGCAGGATCAAGTCTCCCTTTCATACATACTCAGGTGTTGGCAAATGACCTTTTGCAATGCAAAGACAGTAGATTTGGCATTTGAAGGTTGCACCTGCATCCCCTGAAGTTGTTGATAATCTTCTTATTGATTTCAGCATTGCAGAATAAAGTCTTATAAGCCTTTATCAATGCACGTAATCAGCTTTGAGTAGATGACAGATCCTTTAACTCTGTTTTAATGTTCATTTGTACAATAGCTTTTTTGTGCTTTGACATTGAATAATGCCTTAAATTCTTTGTCAGATTAGGTTCCCATTCTGATAATGGCATTTGATGCATAAAAAGCAGCATAGCTTTTTTTTCTGTTTTCCTGTACCAGATCTACCTTGTCCAACCCAGCCCATCACAGATGTGTTTTTGTTCCTTCCCCATCCTCATGTCCCTCATTTTAGATTAGGACAGTCCTGTTTGCATTGTCTCCATGCTCCACAGTGGGGAGTGGTTAAGGATGAAGCCTCAGTGGTTTCGTCTTCTCCTGGGTCTCGTTCCTTTCTTGCAATATCCTGGCCCATAAGTCATGGACTCTGGACAGGAGTCAGGGAGAGGATCACAGTGAATTATCTGCTGTTACCAAGTCTTGCAGTAGTCTGAGAAATTGAGGGATTAAAGAAGGAAGAGACTCTCATCTTTACTCACAACCTTTGAGACTGCACTGGCTTCTAAAAAATTTAGTAGCATCCAAAAGATTTTTTAATATCATGATATTTACAGGTCTGGGACAGTCCAGAAAGCTATCAATATCCATTAACAGCTAGATAATTTCACACATAGGTGATTTTACCCAAGACATAACTAGAGGATGTAAATCACCTATTCCAAAATTTGCAGTTATAGGGCACATTTAATTATCAGACTTGTATTTCTTGGCTTTAAATGCAATGTATATATATTCAAAGTGAGTTAAAAAAGGAGAGCAGTTTTCAGCAAATCTCATCACACTGCAGCTTTTGTTTTTCCTAATGGGAGATGAAATTTGTTTCCCGGATGTGACTGTTGAGTGTTTTTAAAGGTCAAAGCTATAAGGGAATTTTAAAATTAGTTATTCAGGCTGACTAAAAAGTAATACCAGTGCATTGGTAGCCTTATGCAAGCAATTTGTTTGCTCTTGAATATAAAACAAATGTAATGTCAAAACTAGGGGAGAAAAATCATCTGCTGTAAATATTCTCCTACAGCAACTTTTTTCTCAATCAGGGAGTTAAATTGAGTTCTTTTTGTTTTGTAAGGTTAGGTACTGTTAGAAGAAAGTCTCTGGAAACCCAAAACAGTTGGAAAATGAAAAGGCATAAAACCCACAGAGGTCAATTTCACTTGAATTTCCTTGAGATAAATCACAACTTTCACTAATTGATGCCATTGTGGAATATCTTTAAAGAAAGAAAAAAGAAAAGAAAAAAGCTTTTGCAAGCATCCAGCAAAAAAGATGAAGATTTAACCAAAATATTTTTGTTCCATTAATGACTTCCTGAACAAAGAAAGACAGACAGAAATAGGATGCAGGAAAAGGCTGACATTGATATTTGTAATGAATGCAAGTGTCTGTATATATAGAACCCCCAAAGAACCTTTCTGTCAAAAAGCATACTCCTTTTAAATGAATTCTAATATTCTTCTTACCATCAGCCTTACTAGGACTGGGAAGTTCAAGGATGTGCAATACAGTTAGGTACACAAAGTCTACATGGGGTGTAGATATATGCAGATATTCACAGTAAATGATAGATCATGGTAGAGTGGTAGAGAATAGTAGAATTTCTATATCTAAATCCTTAAAGCTCTTGGAAAAGCAATGCCTCCACAAGGAGAGCAAGGCTATAGTGGGGAACTGCCGGTAGGTTTTGGGCGTTACTAGTCAATGATAGATGAAATCAGTATGTCACCCTGAGCAGTGTTTTATATAAAGACTGATGTAAAATCAGACATATATCGCTGTCCAGAACCTCTGAAGAGCTCTGTGCAGCTGAGCTGGTTTTTTCTCTGCCAACAGTGAGACTGCTTGATAATTAAATGAAATTTTCTTTTTGTCTTTTTGGTCTTAGAGCTCATGAATATATTTTTGGTTTTGGGAATTAGGCAACAAACTGTTTCTAGCTTTGCATCTTGTCCTACAGTTAGACATTGCTTTTGCTTAAATTACAGAGGAAAAGGAAATGCAAGGGAACTTATCAGGCTTATCATAGAATATTCACTCCAACATGATACAGATTTGTGTCTATAAAAATTGCCTCTAGATATCTGTGCATATATTTTGTTAAAAGCAATTACCACATCATGTCATGCTGCAATATTATCCCTAATCTTGATCCACTGACTTACAGTGACAACTAGTTATCACTTTGGAATTAGACCAGCTCCCATGCTGAATTGCATTATGACACTTGTTTACCTCTGTCAAACTAGAGTGAGAATGTCAACTTGCAGTTGGCAAAGCAGTGTGAGAGTAACCAGACATTATTTTTAATCTGAGAGCTGTTCCTACCCTTCAGTAAGAAACTCTAGCAATTCTGTCCTTTCCCTTTGTGACTGAGTTGTCTTATCATAGCCATAACATTTTAAAACAATTGAGACTTCATTTGCAGAGACTGTTACTATCTGTCTTGCATCCTAAATTCACAAATAATGTTTAAAAATGAAAACTAGCTAAAGTGTGATCCATGGACTGGAAACCCACCATTTAAGCTCATATAGAGCATGTAATGGCTTGCAACAGCAATCTTCTCTCCATCTTTTCAGTATCTCAGTGTGCCTTAGACCTTATTCTTTTCAACTACCTCATAGAAGTGAATGAGCATCCTGAGACCCTCTGGTTAACAAATGAAATCTGTGTAAAAACGTGCTGGCAACAAAAGACATATCCAGGACATATACTGTCATATGAATGAATCACCACTTAAAATTAGGAAAAATTATTTCCAGCATTAACACTGCTCATGACAACCTATTTTGGCAGCAAAAAAAAAAATCACAAGATATATATTTTAAAATGCTGCATGGCTCTGTCTTATATAGATTCTCCTCTCCCACCCTAGTACTTGAGTGCCTTCCAGAAGCACTTTAAGCAACATGACTAATGTCTGTCTCATCTTCATTCTTTTACTTGAAGCTGAAAAATTACATTATTTTTCAAAAACTACCTGCAAGTTGATGAAATATCATCTTTGCGATGAACATAAAATCTTTACATTACTGTGAAGACCATGGAAAAATTCAGCCTTTGCAGAAGCACATACAGTGTCTACTGATGTAAGTGAACAAGTGCTCAGTTATGCCAGGACACAGTTTCTATATATAAGCATTGCAAAGCAGACTACCTTCTTGATATATGAGAGGTTTGCAGCCTAATAAGGCAAGCAGTCCTTCACAACAGCATTCATTTTGTTGGATGGGAGTTGATTGAGAAATTAGCACAACGTGAGAGATCTCTTTCTGCTTGGAACCAAAAAGGTATCCAATTTTGTAGCTGTTGATTTATTATTCTGATCCTGCATGGGGTTACTGATGCAGATAGCTCTCTTAACTAACTGTCTTTTGTGTCAAAATGTACAAAAGACTAACACTCTGTAGCAGGTTCGGTTTATAACCAGGCAGAAACACCAATTTAGTGTAGTGGTTTGGCCCAAAATACTCATTACTGTTTACCTTCTGTGAGATAAGAATTAGGAGAAAAGCAAAGCAGGCACAAAACTTGAAAGAATATTAAGAAGTTTATTAACAGACCTAAAAGAAGAAAGAGAGGAAAAAATAAAATCATACCACACCTTCAGAACACTTCTCCTCCCCCCCCCCACCTTTCTCTCTTCTCCCAGTGACAATGTAAAAAGACAACCCTTGAGATGTTCAGTCTGTTTACCACTTCCATAATAACCTTGTTCAGTCCATTTAGGAAGAGGAGTCTCTCTTGCCCGTGCTATGAAAACATCATAGTGAGACAGCCGCCCATGTTGGTTCTCTGCTCGCACATGAGTCCCTTCCCCCGACTTGCAGTTTGTGCCACAACTGCTTTCCAGGGTCCACTCTTGAATTACTGGGGTACAATTTTAAGGTTGAGCCATTCAGAAACAAAAGTTCTCTTCACCCATCTTTGGGAGCATTTCATCTCTAAGAACAGAGGCCCTTCTCCTTCCCTGGGAGCAAAGGGTCTTCCTCATCTTCATCTCTAGGACTATCTCTGGGAGCATCTCTAGGAACAGAGGTCTTCCCCTTTCCATGTGGAGCAAGACTCCCCATCGCTTCCATCTCTCCCCGTTCAAACTTCTCATCAAATTACAGCTGCTTCAGCATCTGCCTATCTCAGTGCAGGTGCTTTTGCTCACAAGTACAAGTTGAACGCTCCACCCCCCATGCCTTCATGAAATTACAACGGGTACTCTGATATATCATAGCTTTACAACAGAATTTCAGCTTTAAGCATCTCCTCATTCTCTTCCCTCAGGTTTTTAGCTCTTCACAGCACGACAAGGGTTAATCTCACCCAGGCCTTGCAGCTGGAATGTCGCTGTTGGTCACATGATCTTTGCTGGACAGCAGGGCAGCTTTCGGCTGAATCTTGGCTGCACTGGAGAGGGGGAGCCAGACTGCTCCGTCTGCGCATAGCAGGGCTGTGGGGGGGGGCCGCAGGTGGAACAGGTCCATGGCTCCAGGATGGCCGTGGCCCAGCCCAGCCTGGCCCGAGCAGGGCCTGGCCGGGCCCGCTGGCCCCCGCACGGGGCCCGCAGCCACCTGTGCCAGCGCCGGAAACGAGAGAGAGCTCTGCCCGGGGTTTGTCCAATCTTAAATGTGGACCACAGAGGTGGTCACAATTTCAGGTGGCTTAAAGAGTTGTCCATATTCAAACTAGCCAGTTGATAGGTTCTGTCAGGTCATAGAGGAGCTGTAAGAACCCCTTTGCAAGAACATCACTTCTGGGACTATGCTTTGCTAACCCATGACACACTCCAACTTTTTAATGGCATAATTTACCTTCAGCAGTAGCTCTCAAAGACTAGAGACCTATAAGAAGACTAAAAATTAAATAAATTTAATTTAAACTAAATAAATTAGCTTCCCTACTGAATTAGTATGTATGGTGTCACATTTGGACTAGCATGAAATTCAAGCTTGTAGAGTTACTGAAAATGTTTGTACCACAGTATAAAGCTTGTGACCAGCATGGACCACGTTGTGCTGGGTGCTGTGCAAGCAGAGAATAAATATCTACCTCTCCCTAAAAAGTTTGGTTGGCTTCCAACAAGCTGACTGTGAGACTGCTAAATAATACACCCGCACAAAGAAAGAGTAAGCTAATAATCTCAGACAAGAGGAGCTGTCAGCAAACTCAGTTAAGCTTTGCTGTGACTGAGTTATGCAATAGCATTATCTTTTAAGATAAACAGTGGGATTCCCAGTATAGCTATGGATTGTGAGGAGCCAGCATGTAAGTTGTTTATAGCAGCCTCCCAGCATATGTAGGCTAATGGGAAAGAAGTTGAGGAGCCTGGATTCACTGTTTTTGTGACTGTCTTTCCCAGTTGTCATTCAATTGCACTGGTCGGAAGGCCTGGCTCCAACCTTAAAACAAATTTTAATTTGAGCCCCTGGTTCTCTGCCATCTTTTTGCCTTGGAATTGTGTGATTAGATGTATTCAGCAGTGCAGTCAGTGTGCATTATTTCTAGAAGAAGAAATGTCAAATGTATAAAACAGTAATCGTGGTGATTTAGATGTCAAAGGTACCACCAGGTCAGGGTTAGCAATGAAAAACAGCTTTGTTTCACTTGTCTCTTAAACAGAAGCCTGTATGTTGTGGACATCAAATTATTCTATTTGGCATCAAAATTTTGATTGTGGGTGTGCTTTTGTTCCCTTTTTTTAAATTTCTTTTTTTTCCCCCCCTACATAAACTATTTGGCAAAAGCATATCCTTTTCCAAATATCATTTATTCCTTATGATAAGATGCAGTTTTAATGATAGTTTAAACATTGACATATTTATTAGATGGTATTTTCCCTTTAATAAATGCTTTGATGTAGCAAGTGTGTTTGCAATGTTCTGTTTATGTATTTTCAGAATAGCCCTTTTCCAGTTATCTGGGAGATCAAAGGCTGCAGCTCTGCACCACTTCTGCCAAAATTAAGAGATTCTTTTCTTACTGAGTCCTTGTAGACTGGCCCACAGTGTTCAACAGATTCTGCTTTCATCTGATCACAGTTGCAAATCCTTAAATTTAGTGTAGATTTTTTCACTTACTCTTAATTTCTGTCCTGTCTTTAGCATTGCAGTGCTTCTGCATTTTTATGAGTCACTCTAGCCATAGCAGGGCCCTATGTTAAGAGTATTCACATTATAGCATTAGCAAAGAGTGTAAGAAGTCAGCACATCCCTGCAGTTAACACACAGAGATGTGTCTATGGGCAATGACCACAAATTAAGAATCTTTTATTCTGGAGTTGGTGCGTGATAAATCCTGCTTCACTGCACATCATTTAATTGCAGCACATACATGTTTTGCCAAAGGTTCTGCCATCTCTGCCTTGCTGTCTGCAGTGCCTCATTTACAAGCCACAGCAGTTACAGGACTCGTTTCCAAAGGTGGTTTAGGAAGGTTGACAACAAGCCCTGTAGAAAGATGGGATCTTCTGAAAGCCAGGAGATACTATGCCCACTTAGGTCAGCTGGGTTTAAAGAACTGTTGTACATGCTCAGGGATTTTTTTGGGAAACCCTAAGCACCATATTGCAATTAAAAAATCTGAACAGAAGAGATGATTACATATTTCTACTGTATCCCATGGGCTCAGTTTCCAGTAAGAATAATTTCCACAAGCCAAAATTTAGAAATAGATTATGGTTTGGGCCTCAGTAGATAAAAGGCACAGAAGCAATAGTCTGAAATCCTTTCAAGAAAACCTTAATGCCTGCTCCTCCAAGATAAAAAACTCACACAGACTAGAATTAGTAGGATGGTTGTGACATGACTGATGGAGGGTTCTAACACAGTTCTTCAGTAGAGTAAATAAATATTGAAAACACTAGCGTTTTTTTAGTATTACCTAGACATGTGACACTTTTAAGAAGGATCCTTCTCATTTCCACTCAAGTCTCTTTCATATTCTCTTCAAGAATATTTGCAAATAGGTATTCAGATTTATTTCCATGGTTTTCCTCTACATTTTAAAAACTCCATCAAAATGGAACTTCTAAAATCATTAAATTTTCAGTTAAATCATCATATTAGTGACTTCACTCTTATCTTAGAAAATTTAGTCTACTGGCTGTGGAGGATATTGCAAGGGACAGAGATTGCTATGATCAAATAGTTCATGAAGAAGAACTGGAACTACTCTCACTGAAGTTCTTTTAAATGGGTTTTTCTGCTCAGTGTTATAGGTTCTACGTCTCTAAACCTTGCTGGGGAATTCAGTTTATACTCTATTTTTCTTTACTTCTAAATAATGCTATTTCCTATCCAAATGATGAATTTCACTAGTAAAGTGCTGTGATAACAACCTATTAGGACAAACTGTGATGAGTTAGGAATGCAGTAAGAAAACCCTTCGTACCTCACTATTATGGCTGTTAACACCTGCTTGTTTTCCCTGCAGAGTTTTTTCGAGAACTTCTGGAGAATGCAGAAAGATCCCTAAATGACATGTTTGTCCGGACGTATGGCATGCTGTACATGCAGAACTCGGAGGTGTTCCAGGATCTCTTCACAGAGCTGAAGCGTTATTACACAGGAGGCAATGTGAACTTGGAGGAAATGCTAAATGACTTCTGGGCTCGGCTGCTGGAGCGGATGTTCCAGCTTATAAACCCCCAGTACCATTTCAGTGAGGACTACCTGGAGTGTGTAAGCAAGTACACAGACCAGCTGAAGCCGTTTGGAGATGTTCCCAGGAAGCTGAAGGTTCAAGTGACTAGAGCATTCATTGCTGCACGGACCTTTGTTCAGGGGCTGACAGTAGGCAGAGAGGTTGCGAACAGAGTATCCAAGGTAATCTAAAATCAGGGTGGGGTTTCTTTAGATTGAATTTGTTCTAAACTTGCCAGACAATTGAAATCTGCCTGTGTGCTTTTTTTTTTTTTTTTTTTCAGTATAAGGCAGTGAGTTTGGTTGTTTTTTATGTCTACCAATATACCCACCCTAAGTTCATAAAGAGGGGCAACAGTTGTTTTCAGTTCCTTCTGGGGATATTAAGGCAATACTGACTGGAAAGCATTTCTCTGTGCTTAGGATATAATGAAATACCAACACACATCAATGTTATAGCATGGTAGTGATTGTCATTTGTAATTCAAAACTGGCTACATATATATAAGATGGGGATTAGATCAGAATTTAAATGTTTCAAGCAAATTTATTCTGTTGTTCATTAGGAAGGTACAGCCCTCACAGCATTCATTCATCATGCAGCTGGGTGATGGATTTTGTTAGAAATGTCTAGTCATGTTTCTGATGAGAAAATAGACAAACAGTGACACCTCTGGAGCTTGAGCTTTCCCAAAGGATGGTTTGACTCACATTTATTTTAGTTTTAATTATTTATCTATGCAAATATTTATGACAATTATAATCCTTGAGGGCTTCACATAATTAAGGAAAAAAAACATGCACAAAAATAACCCATCTGGGTACCACAAATGTGCTTGAATGACTTTCTCTTACACAGTATTTCAAAACTAGGTATATTTTTCTGAATTGATGTTCCAGCTAGATACTTGTTCTGTGATCTTGCTGTTTCACAGTCCTCGTAGTGTATTTGGACCTTGAATTCTGAAATTCTCTCATGAGATCCACTGTGAAATGCTCAAATACTCACTTTTGAACAATAAGTGCATGAATGGTTTTGGTGCTTGGCCCATTCAATACTCTCCCACATTTACAAGCCTAAGCCATTCCTCTGCCTCAAGAGGATTGTCTCATTTGCTGCATTTAAATCACGGTCAGAAGATGAGGTAGAGCTGATACATTGTACAGTACACCGCAATTCAAGCACTCAACAAGATGGGGCTTTTAAACTTTCTTAAGCTGCATTATGCGATATTTTGTGATTACAAATTGAGAAGCCATGGAGCCAGAGACGTAGGCAGGAAGGGAGAGCCTGATTTTATACCTAGGAGACTGCATGGGAGAAAAAGATCATTTTGCACTTAAAATTCAGTGGATGAGAACTTGCTGACTAAAAAGGATATGTGATCCTTTTTAGTCAGCTAGAACCAAAGTCTCTTCCTCCAAGTGCCTTCCTGGGCTTCAGGATTGCCTTTCTTTGATTTCTGGCACTGTCAGTTCTTGCAGTCTTTCTGAACGGTGGCAGGGCATCATCATGAAACCCCAGTCTGCCTAGTCTTAGCTGGGGGCAGATGCAACTGTTTAGCCTCCAACTTTGCAGAATGCATATATCTGCATCCCCAGATTCTCTCTGAAGAGCGATGGTGTCCCCGTGGGTCAGGTTTTAAGTCAAACTACAGAGCTCTGATGTCACTGTTGGCAGCAGGCATTAGACTGTAGAGAATAAGCTATGAAATTCATGTAATAGACGCATAATTTGTGAATCCCTCGCAGATTAAGGTCTGAATTGTCTGCTGAGATGTCACTTTCCCTGTATATGTACATGACTGTACAGAATGTGCAGGTGTCTTCTCTCTCACATATCCAGGAAATGTTTTCATCTCAGCCTCTGGGCTTTGGGTACATAAGCCCTTTCAAGAAAAGGGTTTATAACAAGATCACTGAATGATGCTATGATCCTATAATGAGAACTGCTAGCTCTGCAACCATGAAGTGGGTCTTTTTGTAGTGTCACTTGAAGATGATAACAATAGCTCAATAGTGCTTCTGTTTGGGTTTTTTTTTACTTTTAACATGAAAGAAACACTTGAAATCATCATTAAAAGGGCTCAGTGGATGGAGCAAGACACAATACAGATTGAGTGCTTTATAGACACATAGTGATACTCCATTAGGCTACATCTAGAGCGCTGTGTTCAGTTTTTGGCCCTTCCCATACAAGAAAGACACTGATAAACTGAAGCAGGTTCAGTGGAGGCTGCCATCATGATCTGGACTGGATTACTTGTTCTGTGAGGAGAACCTTTGGGACTGGGGCTTCTTCATCTGGGGAAGAGGCTACTTCAAGGGCATTTAGCAGTTGCTCCTGGTGCCTCTAGGGAGGTCATTAAAGAAATGCAGCAAAGCTCTTAACAGTGGGGCATGGTATGATATGATGGGTGTGAGTTGAAGCTTTTCCTCTTGTCCTATCATAGCAGGCCCTAATAAAAATCCTGTCCCCATCTTTCTTATAAACACCTTTTAAGTACAAGAAGGTTCCTAGTAAGATCTGCCCAGAGCTTCTCTTCTGCAGGCTGAACAACCCCAAATCCCTCAGCCATGTCTTTATAGGAGAGGTGTTCCAGCCCTCTGACCATTTTTGTGGCCCTCCTCTGTACCCAGTACAACAGGTCTGCGTCTTTCCAATGACACTGAGAATTCCAGAGCTGGATGTATTAATCTGGGTGGGGTCTTCTGAGAGCAGAGTACAGGTGACCTGCTGGTCACCTTTTTTTAGGATCATTATCCTATGATCCTATTAAAAAATTAATAAAATGAACATTTTCACTTAAATGTAGAATATGTTTTGATTGCATGACTATTAAAATCTCAGTGGCTGTATTCATACCCACAGCATATGATAAACAATTGCTGGCCTTAGGGACTTTTTGTTACACGGAGCCTGATGAGGCAGATACGAAGAACCCCAAGTGGCACCAAATATTCAAAATTGATAATTGTCCTGTGGAAAGGCTGTGATTACTCTGAGAATGAATATTTTCTTGTCATATCATAACTGTGGACTTTTTTGCTGGTTAATCTACTGTAGAAAATGACAAATCCATTTCTTTAAACATGATTTTAAAAGACTACAGCCATTTCTTAGAGTTAGCACATAACTGCAGCCAAGAAATGAGGCAGGTAAACATCTTTTGTTGCTGTTTTGAAAGTCATCCAAATTCAGCACAGATTTCTTTCTCATTGTACTCTAATATTAAGAGATTCTGTGATAAGGATGCTGCATCTGAGTAAGTCAAGAGAAATGAAAAAAGAGAGAAAATGAAAATAACTGTTGCAGTTCATTTACAGAATCCTTTGTCCATTGTCTACACTGGCTGGGAACAGAGGGAGATCTTCTACCTGCAACATCACAAGCTTAAAAGATTTTTTGCTTTCTATTTGTGGACCCATTATTTCACTGAACTGCCACTGACATAGAAAATGTTGAGCCTACACCTTAAAGACCATGAGAAAGAGAGTGACTAATGAGAAAGCTGGTAACAACATCTCCTTCGGGTCTTTACTGTCTCATCGTCTTCTGGACCATTTCTGTAGAGAAGTTGGTGGGTCACACACGCAGAAGGATTTATTCCCTCTCTAATGTCAGGGACATATCCTTTCTAAAGATCTCTCCTCAGAGAGGTTGTAATGTCTCAAAACAATGTAGTCAGTGTATTCCGTGCAAAGAAGCTACACTCCCTTTTTTTCGATGAAGTGTGCACTCAAGCGCACTCAAAGTAGGCAACACATATTGCAAATATTTTCCTCTTACAATAGGATTTTGCAATTTGCTTGTCAGTGAGATTATAATTTATTAAATTACATTTAGATAAATGGGGAGGGAGGGTGGTTAGGATATCTTATTTTTGTAATTTTTTTCTAATATTATATTTCAATTGTAAGCAGGCATAGTTGCTTCCATCTGCCTGAAGTTTTATTACGCTGTTTTAGTTGAACAGTATTTTCATGATCTCTAAGTCTAATTACAGTTTTTAATCTTCAGAGATTTTAAAATCTTTTTATTTCTCATTGTAATGCATTAAATTTGTCAGCGCTATGTTGCTATGCTGCTTAAATCTCCACTCAATGCAGTATATTTCCACTGGTTTGAATGGACCAGCTTGGTAAATTATATATATATTCTAGAAAGCTGTATAGGCATATGAGCAAAAAGTTATTATTTCTCGAAGTGAGATTATTAATTCTTAATTTAAACCAATTTATTCATTAATATAGAAGAATTCCTAAAATATCTCAAGTTGGAAGGGACCTGTAAAGATCATTGAATCCAACTCTCTGCTGCTCACAGCACAAACTAAAAATAAACCATGTGACCAAAAGCTTTATCCAGATGCTCCTTGAACTCTGACAGGCTTGGTTTCATGACCTCTTTCCTGGAGACACTGTTCCAGTTACCAGCCACCCTCTCAGTGAAGAACCTTTTCCTAAGGTCCAATCTGAACTTGCCCTGATGCAGCTTCAATATATAATATTCAATGTGCAACATCAGAACTGCCATTTTGGGTATGTCAAAAGTCTGTTTAGTTGATTTTACCTCAGTAGCAGTAGTTTAAAGGTCAGTATAGGAGCAGAGCTTCTCAACTAGTATACTTTCTTAAGCTATAGGTAGTAGATGTTTATGGACTTTTTGAACTACCGTTCCAGAAATAATTAATTAATTTTTCTACTACCTGTTTTTCCAGTACTTTGGTAGGTTCTAAAAACCTGGCGTTTCTGCTTTGCTACCATTTGGTTAAAAAAAAAAAAAGTTCTCTCCTTCCCTATTCCTCTGTAAAAATATAGCATATTAACATATTATTGTTACTAAATTTATTGGTTTTTATCAACTATTGTCCTAGATTAAATAAATAAATAAACTAAACAAAAGCAAAAAAACCAAGCCTTCTTGACAAGCTGTGATTTAGTATCTAATGTTAAGCTGGAGAAACCGCTGGAAATATTTCTGAAGTTGCTCCTAGCTGTGATTACCAGTAATGTGATAGAAAAGGCATATGCATACTTTTCATGTTCATCTTTTACTATGTCTGAGCTCTGGATTCTTTGTGAGAAAATAATGCCAAGTTATTCTCTCTGACTCTAAACTAATCAAAGCATTCTCAGTCATTGTAATACTCTCTTTGAACTGTCACTGAGTGGTGGAGGGTGTAAGCAGTAAAACACATGGGGAATTAAAAGTTTTAAACAGGAGGGTCAATATGACTTTGCAGGAGCACATGATTCCTGAAATGCTTTTCCCAAATATATTAATAACTGAATTACAACAATTATAAAGCTAATTGTAATGGGATTTTTTTTTTTCATTAAATAAGGAAGAGTTCTGAACAAAACATGGCATGTGTAAAACAGAACCAGCTCCCAAGGAAAGATTAAGAGTGAAGCTAAGGGTATTTCAAAATTGCCAAAAATATTGTACTAGTTGATAAGTTCAGTACTCTAACATGGGTGTTATCCCCTGTGGTTGGCATTCCAATCAAAGGAAATATTTCCTGGAAATATTTTCTTTCCATATACTTTTAATGGAAAGTTATAGAAAAGAGGAGAAAACAAAACAAAAAAAAAAGCTCATTTTATTCTGTTTCATGAGCCTAACTTCTCAATTCTGACTTGTGCTGATTCCATATGTTAACCTGGGTAAATTCACTTTGAGAACATGTGAGTTTAGTAGGAAAACCCAAATGATGGAGTACAACCGGTTGGTCCTGTCTGAAGCACAGCCGTTCACCAGCTGTCCATTACCCCAGTGCTGCCCAGAGCTCCGACTCCATCCCAGGCAGACACTTACATCTTCATTGGCTCTTGCACTTAACCTGGCTCACTAGGAACAGCAAGTGAGTGCAGAGTCCTTTTATTTACAGAGTTCTAGGGTTTTAGCTATTGTTTGCTAGTTTTGCTTTTCTCTAAGTTTGGCTGTTTTGTGGTTTGTTTTTTTGTCTGAATTTCAGCACTTTCTTCCCATTGTATACTGAGTTTGGCTTTGACTTTCACACTTGAAAATTCATGCTACCAGCAACCAAAGTAGTTTTTATACCAGGAGTAAAGTGAAGCTTAGCTCAGGGGCATCATTAAGAGCAGTTAGTGATTTTGTTAGTGGCATAAACATCAAAGATTTGTGACCCAGCCACTAAGAACTTATTTCATTAATGCATTTAAATATTAATCATCATTTATTACAAAATAAAAAGAGGCTGTTACAATACTTTCCTCATTGCATGGCATAGGCTATATATCTCCTTCTTTTTAAACCAGTTAAAACCATTCATCCCCTCAATATTATTAAATTATGTTAATATCAGACCTCTTATTAGGAACCTGGTGATATATGAGCAAAGTGAAATAAATTCAGTAACACAATTATAAGGTTAAACCCAAGTTTAGTAGTGAAAAGCAGTCTCTAGTAATTGCCAGTGATTACTTCTACTTGCAGAATGCCAGGCCACTGCTTTTCTAATATGCTGAATCAATATTCTTACAAACTCTGCTTTTCATGGTTTATAAATAAACATTCAACATTTTGTGAGAGGCATAAATAAAGGCCAATATTGAATGACACAGTGATTCAGAATGTAATTATTTCAGGGCGGAGGGAATATGACAAGTCAGGTAATTAAAAGCCAAAACAAATTGTACTTTAAGCCTGGAAAATGTGATTTGCAGGGTGTGACAGATAAAGAGCTATGTGTCCTGTATATTGGCTGAAGAGATTTGGCTTGTTAAAGCCACAGAGGGAAAGGAAATCTAAAAAGACTATAGTTTTCAATAAACTTTAATCCTCAGTTCAAACTGTTGGTTTAGGAACAGCCCAGCTGAGCAAGCATAGCTTTTATGATTGCATTTCTGTCTGTTGTTTTAAGTTTTTTTCAGTCACTAATTATTTGAGTTTTCATTGAGTTAATATATATTTACAAGAATTCTATCACACTGTGACATGAATGGGGCCACATTGTTTTTTCCTCTTCCTCTCCCTTGGTGCTCCTCAGGTGGGGAATCCAGGCATTATCGAGCCAGGGGAGTTTCAGAGTTCTAAGGTGTCTGTGGCACAAAAGCAGGAGTGAATTGTATCCACACTTGAGTTCTTTCTGGGAAGTATCCTTTGAATTGGGGTTCTTCAGCTGTGCTGAATATCTTTCCTCCTTTTTTGGAAAGAAAAGGTACAAAAACTGATCTAGTTAATTGCACACATTTCATGGAGAAATAAAACAGATGCCTTCCAGATATCCCAGACATACTGCAGGTGCACTGATCTATTTTCCACTTTGTGTGCACTGGAATCATCAGACGTTCCAGTAGATCAGTCCAGAAGAAAAGGCCTAAAATGGAACAGCAGCTTCAACAAAAGGAAGACAGTAAGAGGTCTATCAAAGCTGTGGTCTATGTCCTACCTATGAGAATTGTCAGATATAATCCAGCCTGGCCTCTCCATTTCATAGGTCTTTAAATATCATTCAGCTACCTTCGTATTGAACTTAATAACCCAAGTTTAACTGAGTCATGTTGCTCAGTAAGGCAGTCAGTCTTGCTGAGTATCCCTCTAGGTAGGTCTGCTGGTTAGATTTATTCCTACTGTGTGCCATATCACATCTCAGAATCTAAAGCAGTCCTGTCTTTCTGGATTTTTTGTATCATTCATAAACAGATCTTCTGATTACAGGACTTCTGCTCAGTTTGTGGCTTGGGTTTTGCTCAGTGCCTACTGCATAGCAAATGCCCTTTAGTTCAGCTTTGCATGAAACATATCATTAGAAATTAAGAACTGTAATGAGAGTATTTTAGTTTAACAACATTATTAAACACTGTCATGACCCATTAGAAAATTAATTATTTTAATCAAGGTTTGCTGAAATGCACATTTTATACTCAATCCTTCAAAATTCTCACACCAGATGTACTTACAACCTACAAAAGATGTTGATACACTACCTGCAGAAAATATATTAAGAAAAAATTTAGAACTTTTTTGGAGACATTCCTAGAAAAAAGGATGTATCCTAGTGCATATCATGATACACAGTCAAGTCATGATAAAAATAATGGTGAAGAAGCAAAGCTCATCTAGGAGCTTGCTGATCCTGATAGATTTAAAAAGTCTGTAATTAATCTTACAGCAGGTTTTACATTTTTGCTGTTTTAGCACAGGAGAGTGAAAGAAAATTCAGAGGAATCAAATGGAAATAAGAAGGAGCTTCAAAAGTCTGAAGGTTAAGCAATACAAGGAGATCTAGATCATCTTGCAACTTGCTGACTTTTTAGAATGTCTCTTTTTACAGATTGTCTTAATTCTGTTTTGAAGACAGCCTATGGAAGCACTGTTTTTCAATCATGATTTGAGAAAAGCAATTAATTTTATTTCTCATGTGAGCCAGAAGCAAAAAAATTTCCTAATGGGTTATTTGGCCTTCAGGTTTCTATGGAAAACATTAGCCAAGAAAGTATCTGATTTACCTAAAATGCATCAGGAATACTGACTGGAATTTAAATTCATATCTGCTTAGGTGTTGCAGTCAACAAAGTCATCAGCAACATACTGAAAAAGTTAGGTCAATTCTTAGTTATTCAGGGGTCAGCTACCATTGGCTTAATTGTCTGCTTAAGTCTTGCATCTCAAAATATATCTTGAGACAAAAAAAAAATTATGGTGTGAACATAGGAATACAAAATGAAGAACTTCATTGTCAGGAAAATAATTCTGTTCATCAGTAAAATTTTAAACTTATCCACAGACTCCGGTGTCTGCTTCTTATGGGAGTTTTTTATGGTGCAAGCTTGCCGAGTTTTTTCCATAATCAATTCTGGAAAAAGTAAAATGTCACTTTCATTCAGTCTACATGTTTAAGAACATGATTGCTCTTGCTTCTTCTTTTTTCCTTCTCCTCCTTTTGTTTTATTTTTTAAATCCGTAGGAAGAATTGAGTTCTTGAGTAAAAATTAAATGTACCAGACCAAACTGGGAAGAAGTAGAGCTTTGAATAAGATGGGAGGATTTAGCTGACCTCAGCTGTACACCTGTCACCTTTAAATGGCCAAGAGCAGAAATTAAGAATATAGGGCGAGGATTTTAATGCAATATGTGCCTACTTATCCTTCATAATGGATGATAAGGATGCTTTGGCATCCTTTGGCTGCTGGTGTACAAGACTTTGCAGTTGCCAAACACCTCAATGCAGTTTTAGCCTGCAAACAACTTCCCCATTCTTGAAAATGGTTTTTCTTTTAAAACTGCCAGAGATGTTTTGATATTCTGGTCTGCCCCAGTATTGTGCAAGTCTGATTTCTGGTCTTCGGTTTTAGAAGGTTTAGCAATTTTGTATGAATCCACTAGTGAAGAAATTACTGGATTTCTTCAGGAAGCACATACAGACTCTCCACTTAACCCTCACTTACGTGATCTTCAGTATCATCAAGCAACAGAATTGCATCTACACTTGCCTATTGTGTTCTTCATCCCACAGTTCTTTCATTCATGTCCATATGTTGGCATTATCTGTGGATCCAGAAGTGAGTGTGTATAAGGCAATCTTCTGGCAAGCTGACAAAGCTGAGCAGGGCCAGTGCACTCTAATTCACATTTCCTGAGTGAGCTTTCTGCATACTGTTGTTATGCAAAACCATCAGCAGCTCTCTCCACAGAGAAGACACCAATCTAATTGTCCTATTTCAAATGGAGGTTTTATGCATCTAATTGGTAGAGAGAAGCCTGAGCAGCCAAAGATATTATCTGAATTTCACAAAAGTAGCCTCAAGTGTTTAAGTACAAAAAGAGAGAAATGACGAACTGTGTTCTCTCCAGCAATTTGCTGACTCAGCAGTATCACCACTCTCTGTTGGTGTTATGGAACAGCGAGTCAGCTGTTATGAACCCTGTTTTTCAGACATGTCCCAAAACAAGTGAATGCATATGGATCTAAGTGCTTGGTATTCTCTGTCTGGGGAATGCAGTAACTGACCTGCTTTGGTCTGTGGCATCCAAGCTGCATTAACTCAAACCAGCTCAAGCTTAGGAGCCATGGAAACATATATGGAAAAGCTGCTCAGCTCAACTGCCATCTTCTTTTAGGTCTAAGGTCCTCTATGGGAATTAGAGTGAATCTGGCCCCAATACCTTTTATACCTGCCTATTTCCTAGTCAGTGAAGGAAATATTAGAGGTATTTATTTGTCTGATTTCTTCAGTCTAAGTCTGTATTTTGTTGTTGCTGGCTTTACCTGATTGTATTAATATTAGAGTGTCATTCAATCCATTGTTTATCTGAAACAACTATTTAATTTTGTGTACTGCTGCTCAAAAGATAGTGTAAATGGAAAAAAAATTAGTTTTCCTCCAATCTGAGTGTTAGTTTTGAATTTGCACTGACATTTTATTTTAATAAGCGGTGGCTATTTTAACACTTAGTTTGAAATCCAGCAGAGAGACAGCTCAAGGCACACTGCTGCCTTTGGTCCTCGAGATCTTAAGGTAAACTTCAAGGTGAACTGCTACCACATAGAGTATAGGAAGACAGAACCAAAACATGTTCAGAAAGCACCTGGAAACCTACCCATCGTGAGTAAGGTGTAGTTTTGTAGGAAAAATAAGTGCCTGTGTAGCTTTCATCATCGCACATCTGTTTGTAAGGAACAGTGCACATCTTCTTTTTTAAGGACAGTGTTTAGGAACCAAAACTGCTGTCAGAAACTTTCAAACTGGTCCTCAAAACTGAAGTTCTTTCATGAGCCCTCAGAATGTTTCCTGGCCATAAGTGCAAGGTTAAAGAAATCTCTTAATTCAATACAACATTTTTATTGTTACTTTATTGTATATATCATCAACATTTAAAACTGTAATATGCCAAATGGAAATGAATGTGATTCAGTTTTTCACTTCAATCAGTTAAAATTTTGTGTGAAGAATGTTTGCAGATTTATTTATACTCTGCAGTCTCCAAAGTTAACAGAGGAAACTGGCTGCCAGTCTCCACCACTATGCAAATACTTTTTATTCCTTATAGTTACAGAAATATATTTTAAAAATTTTAGGCATGTGAAATAGCAATTTATACAATAAATTTTATTCAAAATAAGGAAAGGAGAGGGGCAAGGAGCCAGATTGTGAAACATTAATACCAAAATGGCTCAATTGCTTGTTTTCATCCTGACCCCAAAGAAAGCATCTTGGAGCCATATCATATTCTGAGAGAAATGTCTTCTAGATTTAGACTAGTACTGAAGCACTGTGAATGTACATATATTCCTACAGTGCGTATTTTTATATGTAAAAGTCTATTCACTATTTAAGATTCAGTCTGTGCCTCCCTCTCCGTCCTCCCACTTTCACTCCTTTTGACTGAATCAGTAAAAAGTAACGTAGCCATTGACTTCAATCTGAACTTGATTAGTGTATGATTGTTCAGATTTATATAAAATCAGGTTGAAAACAAAGGTTTTAAGGCAAAGGTCTTTACAGGGATATTGCTTTCCTGAGCTCTCTGCGGCTTCTGTGCCAGAGCGCAAGGTGCTGCGATCTTCCAAAAGCATCTCCAAAGCGCAGCCGCTGAGCAGGATCAGCCACACACACTCACACACGTGTGCACACACACGCGCACGGACAGCTTCAGTGATAGGGGTCGACGGCAAAGAGGGGCAGGAAGGGTCTCTGCACTGAATTCCATGGCAGCAGTTTATTGCTTCCACACCGTGAAGGAAGGGATCAAGAGTCAAAGACTAAGAACAATGAAGAACTCAGGTTTAAGTACAGGAGTGGGGCAAGCACCAGGGACCAATGATCTGAGGTCATGGGGGCGGTACACAGGCAGGACTAGGGAATGGGAGCCAGTGGGGAAGCTCTGGGGGAGTGGTGAGGGGCACAGGCCAATGGGGGGAACCTGGAGTGCGGAACTTTATAGGACATGAAACATAGAAGGTAGCAAAGGGACCGAGCAGCCAATGGCCAACCAGGGAAGCAGAACTGGGGTAGCTTACCATAACAGAACAAAGCATTCTGGGAGAGGCTTCTTTTCTCACTGTGACGTAGGTAGAAGTCTCTGGTACTAGGGATTCTCTTACCAAGAACTCTCTCTGTCCTGTGTACCACAGGCTAACTGGCCACCACACAGGGAGACAGAAGAACTTACTGATGGAAACTGTGTTGAGGAAATTTGGGTACAATAAGAGATTGTCAGTTACGAAATGACCATTTAAAGGCATAAGAACAGCACTACCTGTAAACATAGATAAAATGTTTATAGACTATATGTATGTAGTATAATTTGGGTAAAATCATCATGAGTGGAATTTCACACGTGATAATTTAGTTTAACACACTGTAGAAGTTTAATATATTTCTGAAACTTATAGCCTTACCTGCCACCAGGGCTGTGCTCCAGACAGGGAAGCACAGTGTTCACAGTTTCTAAGGGCAATTCCTGTGGTTGCCAGTGAACTGGATATGGGCTGGCAGTGTTCCCAGGTGGCCAAGAAGGCCAGTGGCTAATGGTATTAGCAATAGTGTGGCCAGCAGGACCAGGGCAGTGATTGTGCCTCTGTACTACGCAGTGCTGAGGCCACACCTCGGATCCTGTGTCCAATTTGGGTCCCTCACTACAAGAAGGACACTAAGGAGCTGGAGCGAGTCCAGAGAATGGCAGCATAACTGGTGAAGGGTCTGGAGCACAGTCCTGTGAGGAGCAGCTGAGGGAGCTGGGGGTGTTTTAGCCTGGAGAAAAGGAGGCTCAGGGGAGACCTTATCACTCTACAACCACCTGAAAGTAGAGTGTAGCTAGGTCGGGGTCAGTCTCTTCTTCCAAGTAAGAGGCAATGGGATGAGAGGAAATGTCCTCGAGTTGCATAAGGGAAAGTTTAGATTGGGTATTAGGAAAAATTTCTTAATGGAGGGGGTTGTTGAGCATTGAGACAGGCTGCCAAGGGAAGTGGTTCAGTCACCAGGTATAGATGTGGCACTCAGGCACATGTTTTAATGGTGGGTTTGGCAGTGTTAATTTAATGCTTGGAGTCAATGATCTTAAAGGTCTTTTCCAACATAAACAATTCTATGATTCTGTTATTCTATACACACACACACACACGCAAAATTAATAAGCCTTTACAGCTATATTGTATTAATAGTGTTGATGTTGTGAGGTAGAACTTATGCACTGGGGTGTGTAAAGCACTAAGTTATTCTTCCTCCTGACTAAGATATGGCATAGAAGAGATTGTCACTTAGTGGGAGAAAGAAACATGTTAACTAAATGTATTGAATTATTTTCTTTTTTTACTATCAAAATTATTTTCCTGGTGACGGTGTATTGGTCCTTAGAAGGAGGAGTAAGTACCTTTCCAGGAAAGATTAGATTTCTACAGAGTGATTGAGCTTCTTAGTGCTTAATCAAGTGATAAATCCATTTCAGCACTTCTTTCTCATCTTGTCTTCACATTCCTGCATGCACACGCACACACATACAGATTCCCAGGTGCCATGTTGGCAGCTAAAGTAGCAGGAGAACTTGCTGTGTTGTAGGAGAGGTGGGCTGGACAATCTTCCTTTGCAAAAACTCATGGCTGTTGAGGTTCACTCGCCTGTCTTTATGATCAAATATATTTCAGAATACTAATAGAAAGAAAGGACTAGAGTATATATAAGCCTATAAGCACGCAAACTAACTGCAGGTAATGGCATAAAAATGTTGCTATTTGAGCTTGTAATGGCTGTGTTATTACCACCTGATAGGTATTTATGTATATATCATGAAATGTTGATGTATTTATACATAGATCACAGAAAGCACTACTCGGTCCAGTGTCTTTGAAGGCAATCTTAATACAGAGGAAAACATACACTCAACAAGTACAGAAAATTACTTTAGGTTTTCTGTACTATGTATTTTGCTTTTTGTAGTTTTATTTTTGCCTTTTTGGGTCAAAGCTGAAGCATTGCTCAGAGTCACATTTTCTTGCTCATTTTTATCAGTGACTAAGGACTCAATTATGCTTTGCTGTCAAGATGACATCCTTTTAAAACAGTGGGAATAAACAAATGCATTCTAATGGAACAATTTTTCACTATTATCTTTTCACCTAAATGTATTTGCAGCATGATCCAAAAAGCCTCCGAGGCAAAATGTTTTCTAAATGCTCTAAGATACTCAAATATAATGCTGTGTTTAATGTGAAAGTGGCAAATGGACAGGGGTTGAGAAGAATGGAAGTTTTGGCAGGTGAAAATGCTTATAAATGTGTTTATTAGCAAGAAAAGTTAAGGGCTTATAATTCAGAGAGTACTATGTGAATTGAGAAGTTGCTAAGAAGCATAAAGCTTGATGTGGAAAAAGAAAGATGTTCTTGGAAGCTAAGATCAAGCATAATGTTTAATAGCCAGAAATTTATATCACCTAGGGTAGGCACTTATCTGAGGTAACTAAGTTAAAAATAGAGTGACCTGATACTGTTTCTATGATCTCTGCAGAAAAATAGGCCTCTCCAGCAGGAAATCACATCTTGTGCAGGTTCAGTCATGTTCTAGAGTGGACAGTCTCTCATCAGCAAAGGAGAGGGAGCAGAGAACCACTAGAGGCCATTTAATGCATGGACTGTCCTTTAACTTGTCCAAGGTAAAACTGCCCATAATGTGGACATCCCACAAATTCAACAAAACTTCCTTTACATACAAAGATGGCAATTGCCTAAGGTGTTTTCCATTTGTCACAGAAGTCCTAAATTCTTTCCTTTCCTTTTTGCACAACTGTAGAAAACACATCTGTGCATTTTACTTGTGAAGTTTTTTTTTTTTAAATGGACTTCTACTTCATGTTTTTAAATGACTCTGTAGGTTGATATTTATTTATTATGCTTAGGATATCATTAGAGAAGTCAAGAATAGCATTCGCACATTTCTTAAGAGCCCAGAAGGTTAGTTTTTGCCTCACATATAGATCTATAGTAGTTATTCTTATTAAAAAAATATGATTAAACTCAAAATTAGAGAGTTTTTTTTTTTTATAAACCCTATTCATCTAAGTATTCAATACCTCAGTGATCAGAAATTAACTTTGCAGATGATGGATAAAGATTAAATAAGATAGAATCAACCTTAATTTCTTTATATGTAAAATGTGGTGCTTCATAATTAACTTAGAAAGTGGGGCTGCTGTTGAAATGAAATGGAAAATGTCCTCTTTAATCTGTTGCTCCAGGTGTGTGTAGGTTATTCATTACTGGAATAAGGAGACCTTGTAAATTAAATAGGTGACATGACAAAAGAGGAGAGGAAGTCTGTAGTTTATAAAGTTCAGCTGCTATTCATACTTGTGACAGAACTGCAATTTGATTTTCTTAGCAATCATTATGGAAAAGAATTTCTAAACTGGAGACATTAAAACATATGTACAAATGTACTAAGCAAAAAGCTTACAACAGTTGGTTAGTACCTTTGGAGATGAGAAATGCTTGATTATAGAATCTTTTTCAGCATTAATATTATTGACTTAATCTTTTCTAAAGATAGGAATCTATATGCTAGGACACAACTAATTTTGTTCTGATTGCTGTCAAAAATATTTCCTGATTTTTTGGCATGAGGTAAAGGGGAGGATTTTCAAGCTATCACCTCAATTGAAATGGTGGTCAGAGAGCAAAAACAGCAGGAAAAAGTGAAAATCTCACTTCCCCATCTCTTTACTGTTAATGAAGTGGGTCAGAAATAGACTTTGGCATGTATCAGCCATAAAGCAGCCAAGAACTGCCCTTGTAGATACTCAAATGGTAGTGTTTGCTGCTGATAGGATCTGAAAACAGGTGTAATTTGAACTATTTGTAAGAGCATTTTTTTCTAAATGTAAGATTCTTTAAAGCAAATATCCACACCAAAAAAAAAAAAAAAAAAGTGCAGATAAATGTGTTATTTGAATATCAGTAAATTTTTGCCTTGGTATTTTGTCTTTTCCAAATACTTAGGCTCCATTTAGCCAGGTATATTTGCCTTTGAATATTATTCACTTTGAAGAGAGTGGTTGTTTTTCACCTTGGGACCATCATTTCCTTTTGGTGTTTCTTTTGCTTGTTTGTTTGCTTTGGTTTTGGGTTGTGCTTTTGTTTGTTTGTTTGTTTGTTTGTTTTTATAAGAGTTGATAGATTGCTGGGCTTTCCTTTTTTACAGAAGATGAAATGAACCTGGCAAAGGAGTTACTGCCTCGATAAATATGAACAGCCATTTTTGGGATGTGCTTGGAAATATTAATGCGTCTCATCTCAAAGAATGTGGTTCAGCTAATGAGAGAATTGACTTCAGATTGTTCCATAAATTGTATTCTGGCTTAGTCAGAAAGGTGTAAACTGATTTACTGTGGGAGAAATCTCTTTTGCCTCAGGAAGCTGTGGAGATGGTAGACTGTGGAATTTTCGCCCCCATTTCATGGTGTTCGAAAGGGAGCTGTAGTTGAAGGTAACAGCCTACACTGGCTTGGCCATACTGTGAGAGGGAAGAATCTGTTTAATCATGTAGTCTCTTCTCTGCACCTTATCAGTCACCCTACTTCATAACGTGGTGGACTAAAGAGTACTTAAAAATTTTTTCATTGGTCTGATAATATGGTATATGTCCAGTAATAGAGTTTGAATCATTTATTCAAGGGACTAAAACTTTACATTGCACCAAAACTTACTTTCTGAACTAGAGATTAATTACACAAATTGAAAGATTTCTTACCTCTTTGTTTCTCTAGCAGAGGAAAAAAATGCATTCCTGTTTCTGTTATACAGGTTTTATACACTTTATGCTAGTTTTAGTGTATATTTTTCATCAAAGGAAAAAAAAATCTCAGCAAACTTACTCAGCTAAGAAACTAAGACTTGTAGTTGAAAGCTAACCTTAACTGGCTACTTTATTTTTGTAGAGATTTATTCAGCATTGCATTTCTCCAAACCTGGAGGCCCTTGGGTTAGCCCAGCTAGTCTGGTTCATTAAGCCAAAGTGTGTTACTTTCTGTAACAGAATTTCAGATGATCCTTACTTTTGGTTAGCCAAGACACCTTATGTTTGGAGTGTGTTTGTCACTTCATAGGCTTCTTCAATAAGCAACGAGAAGAGTTAAGCATCTCCAGAAAGCAGTTCTCATCTCCAGTCACATCGATTAACTTTAGGATGTTGCTCTCTTCTTTACCAACTATAGAGAAGAAAATAACTCTTCTTTACATTCTTTATCTATATGCATGGCATTAGATGGGGAAAAAATCCAGTCCGTCGATATTAATGTGCAATACAGTATTTTGTAGCTGTTAAATTAGAGATTGTTAGGATTTTATCATAGGTACTTACATTTAGCTGCTCCATCTTAATTAAAAGACTTAAATACAATTGTTAATGACATTTTATTCAGCATTTATTGGTTAGTCATTGTGGAAATTATTCTGAAAGGAGAACAGACCAAGGTAATGATTTTCAGTAGAAATCGGATGCTTAAAGGCAACAAATGTACAGTTTTAATGCAGTTTAGTGTTCTGGTGTATTAACAGAGTTGACTGAATAATAAAAATAGATTGCTGAGTATGTTTCAGTGAAAGTAGACCAATTTTCCTTTATGTAAATTAGTATTTCTGAAAATGCTCAGTTTTGTAAATTGTAAATGAGTTAATCACAGTATTTATGTGAGGAACCTGCTGTTAGTTGGTCAGCAGCTAAAGAATTTTGCTTTTACCTAAGAGATCTAAATACATGGCTAACTAGTCAGGCATACAATTATCTAATTAAAATACACAGTCTGTAAATAAGTCAATTGTAAACATAATTTCCTAAATTCTGGTTGCAAATACTACTGGGTAATGAGGACATCAACACAAATAGACAATTATCAGCATTACAAAAACCTCCTGAAACCTGTACAATTTGCAATGGTATTTCATCAGATATCCTGATTAGGGTTATGACATAGAGTTTGTATGTGGTTCTAGCCATGAAAGCTGTTTAGTAATATATTTTCTGTTTTTATCAGTCTGTAATTCACATTCTCCCTGTTGCTCCTCCACATACTACTAGATGACTCACACAGTAATTAAGTTGCTTTATTTTTTTAATTTTTATTTTTTACGGAAGAACCTGATAAACAAATGTAGATGGCTTATTGACTGGAAGTTCAGCTACTTACAATCAGCAGTACAGATATATAAATCACGTGGAGCAGTGCTGCAGGTAAGTCATGAAGTAGATCAAGCTCAAGACATGAGTTTATGCAGTAGTACTGCAGTATCTCACTTGCTGAGCAGATTGGACGTACTTAGATTTTAGTCATCTTTTTACTGCTGGCTTTTGCTGTGTTCGTGGTTAACACTGCAATTAGCACAGAGGTCTTTGTAGCACTTACATTAAAAGCATAACATTAGCATGAATGTTAAGTGTCCTGGGAATATAGTTCGTGTCTGTAAAACTTAAGAATTTATATTGCTGGAAAGGTTTTTAAAACCCAACTTTGAAGAGTTATGTAAAAAGTTGTGTAAGTACATAAAAGGATACATAACTTTGGTTGGCAGAAAAAGTCATACCCAATAGGAACTGGAAACATGATGAAGGTTCAAATATTTTATCTATTGAAGTCTTTTTTTGATACCTAGTATCCCATAATCAGTCACAGCATGTGCTTAGAAATTTTTCTCAAGCAAATGGGATCTGTGAATCCTGTGTTCTTTTACTATAGCATATCACTGCTTGAGACAGTTTTCTCCCATGAATATATGTGTATGAGCACTTGAAGATTGTGCCTTTTGCTGGATATGCTGGACACCAGTGTTCTTCCTGGGCTGCTCAGGGTACCTATGGTATTTCACCCTCTGGCAGAGTGAAGTGCCTGAAACCACCACATCATCCTCTCTTCTACTGTTCCTGTATCTCATTTTGGCTTGGGCATTTGGCACTGGCATGCCACTCTCTGAGAAAACAATGTTCTTCATACAGATGGGATGGACTTGGCAGTGCAATATACTCTCACCACCTCAACCCACAGTTGACTGGCAGCTGTGTCCTGGAAAACTGGCATATTACCTTGCAAGGGGCTTATTGCCATCCACAGACAATCAGGCACCTCGGCAGCAAAATGATCACAAATGAATATCAGCTGTTAACGTTCAAGGACTGATTCCAAGTCATTTGGGTTGGCTAGAAGCATGAAGTCTTTATTCTCTTTACTGCTAAATGCAGAAGTCTCTATTGCACACTGCCTGCTGTCTTTCACATAAATAAGTCTAAATTGAAGAGTAATTCTCCATACAATATTTACAGCACAGATATCTGTGCTCCTTCATGAATAGACGGAGATAGGCAGTTTTCAGGAATATTTTGAATTGAAAAATCAGAAAATATACTGAACATTTTTGGCTTTGATGTCTTGTCTTACCCATGCTCTGAGAAGCAGCCTGTGGTCAGTAGTAAACTAGACTGTTATCAAAGTTAATAAATGAATGTTTCATACAACTGTCTTTTCAGAACAAAAGGCGGGACAGAAATGAATGATCTGAGTCTTGCCCATAGTCATGAGTGCAGACCATACCTTTCTTAACCAGGAAATCAGATAGTGCAATGAAATAATGAACTGAAAAGTATATATTAGGCAAAATTAGCTACCATTTAAAAATGTGATTTTGATCCGAAAAATGTGTCAGGAGACAATTTGAATTAATTTTTTTTTCATAGATTTATTTATAATATTTAGTTCATTTTAACAGATTTCTTAAAATAAAGTGGAAGGAGCTTTGAATTAGCAAACCTGAATGTTAAAATAAACTCTTAAAATTTTGCTTATTTTTGAAGATTTTTTGAAGATTTTTTTGAAAATTTACTTTTTGAAGATTGACTGAGCCAGGGTCCCTACATAGTTCTGTCTTGTCTCCAGCTGAATGGGACATTTGTAAAAAAGATTGGGATGCTGCACTGAACAGTTATGGAAACCTAAAAGCAAGAATAAAATGGAATTCTTTCTCTTATATTTCTGTGCAGTTTGTAGGGCTAAGAAGAGTGAAAAAGACTGGTCTTCGATTTTTCTTACCAGACACTGAATGCATATAGCTGGCTGGAATGCTAATACCATGATGACATTTTTGCATACTGTATTTTCAGACTAGAAATGAATTCTGATTTATCACACAGTTTTTAGGGCAATTTTATTTGACCTTTTCTAAATACTACCTCCATTTATCTCTGGGCAGCTGACAAAGTCTCTTTTCCAAGTGACATGGTATTTGTTAGAAAATATGAAAGTCAAGGTTGGTTTTAAATTATTGGCTTCACATAGTTTTATTATTAAAAAGGCTAATGAAGTGCCCCCCCACTCCAATTGTTCAATATTGCTGGAACATTTTAATTGTGGGCTTTTTCATTGTCTTACTTTTCCCAGGTACTTTTAGCCAGTCAGCCCAAGGTACATGGCTAAATAAAAAGGGATGGGGGAGTGAATCCTGCCTTCAAAGTGGCACAAATTAACTCACATTAACATGCCCCTCGTCACCATGTGGAGTGAACGGTGTCTTACACATTTATGCACAAACTAAATTTCTTTTTTCTAACAGGGATGAGAAGCTTAGATCCTGGGGGGAAAAAAAAAGGGTGGGGGGAGGGGGAATGGTATGTGCCAGTTTTCAGCACCTCTACATCCTTTCACAGCAAAATGTTATCATGATCATCATGTTGAATTTCAGCTGAGCTTTGTGCTGTAACTGCCAGCAGTGCAGTGATACACAATAAGCTGGCTGCCAGCTGGGCTGAGAAAACGCACAGCAGGGTGGGCAAGTACACGAGAACCCCATGTGGAAGGACACATCCGAAATATGGCTCTCATCCAGCCACTCTGAGGATCTCTGGAGTGCAGTCTCTCCAGCTGCAGGTTTCTCACAAACACAGTGTAAACAGTATGAAATCTTTGGGCATTCCAGTAAGCAACAAATTTACAAAGGGGAAAGAATATGCTGTCAGCACTTGGCTCACAGCACATTGTAAGGTTATGAGAAATCAGACTTTAAAACCTTAGGACTGTAATTTTTTGAAAATAACTGAAATCTCAGTAGGTAGAGGTGTTCAAGTTTATGCCCCTTTCTTTTATAAAGTCAGCCCACATTACTAAGCTCACAAGGTGAACTCACTGTGAGAATTAGCACTCACTGTTTGCCAAGTTTTCTAGGCCTTTATTTCAGGCAGTGGAGGTGGTGCTAATTGCAGGGAGTGGGACTGTGCACCCAAGGAGATATGGGAGTGATATTGTGTGAAGGTACCTATTCCACATTCTAATGGGAAGGTTAAACATTCTCTGCTCCCATCATGATAAATCCGTGTCTGTCTGGACCACTGAGCTGTTCCTCCAGGAGAGACATCATGCCTATGAATAATTCTGGCAACATTTTAAAGCAAATTAGAGTATGGCTTTATGGCATTTTTCACACTATCCTCACACAGAAAGGATTATAGATGTCAATTATTTTGTCTTTTAAAGAGAGAGATGAGATTCTCTGTGCATTTCTTGATCCACTGCATAGATGGAAATGCTGTTATGATGAGTTTACAAGACCTCTAAGGCTGATTAATTGCACATAAAATAGTAGTATGAGAGCATCCTGTAAAGAACAAAGAAATTATAAAATGATCCAGATGCAGCTGCATCCCAGCATTACTTCATATGCTGTCTGTTAAACATCTTGCAAATGTTGTTGACTCCTCTTGAATGCAGTTCTTGTTAACCGTACACTAATCCTATTTGTATTCAGTGGCTATGTAAATTTCTTTCTGTAGGATTGGGTTTTTTTTATTTCCCTGGAAAATTGCAGTTGTATACAAGAGATCCTGATGATGTTATTCATATGAGGAACCAATATATTACACACAAAGAGGCATGACAATCAATGCAAAACAGTATTACGAATCTCAGGTGGACGTCTGAGACAATCTTATAGCTGAAAAGAAACAGAATAATCTCTTAATAAACTTTTTCTCTGAGTATAACATTCAAAGCATATTTTATTGCTCTATCCAATGAGCATTGTATGTTTTCTTGTACTTGCTGTTCTGTTACTGTTTGTAACGTGTCAGTACGTTGACTTTGTACATTAGTTCTGACCTGGCAAAAGACCTAAAAACCTACTCATCTTTAAATCTGAGGTACTAATTCAAAACTAAGAGCATCACTAAAATATTCTTCTAAATCAGGGCCAGAGTCTCCACAAATAAAATGCAATATGAATATTGAATTTGCAGAAATAGATTTTTCCTTTTTAAAGTGAATAAGATTTATTACTTTCACAAAGTGTTTTTGGAGTGTTTCACATAGAAAGAATAAGTATTTTTTCTAGAACCAGTGATTCATGGCTTCAAGCATGCCAGTGCAAGATGGCATTGTTATCAGAAGTAATGTTAAATAATAAGTACTCAGAGAGTGCTGTCATGCTCATTGTTATGACAGATTAGTAAGGATTAGAGAAAAAATGGTTTTATTTTTTTGTTATATAAATAAAAAGAAAAATGATTGCAAAGTCTAAGTCCCTCCTATTTTAAACTAAAACATTTCTTTTTGAGGCTAGTGTGCTCAAGAATTGGGACTACTAGAATATTTGTATAAAATGATTGAAAATATACATGATTGAATTATGTAACCTGATGTTTTGTTAAAAATGAGATTTTCTAGTGTTTGAGAGAAGCCTGCATCTCTCTAATGCAAGGTTTTGCTCTTTCATTGTGTCATGGTTTAGGAATGGTGTTCTCCAATTTAGTGCTCCCACTAAAACCATGGTGGCTGCTTTCTCCCTCTCCTTGTCCCCACTTCCCACTGTGGGTGCCTGGAGAAGAGAATTGGAGGCACAAAAGGTAAAAATTACGGGTTGAGATAAGAATAATCTACTGGAAACAACAATGAGGTAAGAAAATGAGTAGTAACAGCAACAATACTAGTAACAAAAGCGTACAAAAGAGATAGTGGTTCCCATGCAAAATGCTCACCTCAGAGCCTGACCTGACCTGACTGCAGCCACACTACCCTGACTGGAGGAGACCCCTTCTCCTGGGAATAGGCTCCCTTCACCCCACCCCTATCAATGATGTGAGGTGGAATAGAATAACCTCTGTGTCCTTGCCATGCCCCCTCCTGCCTACTTCAAAAAATTAACTCTGTCCTGGCTGGAACCAGGATACATTGCAAACACAAAATTAAGATTGACTTTTGGATATTACACAGATGCCATTAAGGCTAAGAATGTTAAAACAGGTGGAGACTAGGGTGGTTTGGTTTGAGACACCACTGAAGTGGGTTTCCCTGAATACTGAAACTACTCAGTAGTTTCTAAAAATTAGGACTCTGAAGTGCTCATTCTCTGGGCATCTGGATCTTCTAATTGCACTAAATTACTATCTGGAGACAGGTGATTTTTTTCTCTAGAATATGCAAACCTTACTTTAGGAAATTCCAAACTATCCAGAGTACAGCCATGCCTATACTTCCAATCTATGTTTGTTTCACTAGGGCTTGCAAGCTGACCTGGTACTCTGCAAAGTTCTTATCCTCCTTATTTCAAACTTATTTGCCAATTTACACCTAACAGTCTCAGAGCATTCTTCTCCCAGAACAGTTAGGTTACATGAACACCAGGTTGGGGTGTTTTGAGAACCAGCAGCTTGGTGATTAGAGGGGGAGGATCTTAGAATAAAGCTAGTTTTGACTGATATGTCCTCTCTGACTTCTTTGTTTTGTTTCTCCTACATCAAGCCAAGCTAAAAACATAGAATTCTTATTGATTAATTATGAATTGTTCTATCTACAAAAATCAGTCTGCTGGCCTTAAAAGAACAGAGTTGGATCTCTGTGCAGAGAAACCTTATGACAGCATGGGTATAGTGAAAGAAACCCAGCTTTTTAAATGATTGTCTGTAAAATACAGAGAAAAATTGAGAAGGAGCATAGGGCACTCCCTTCCCATGTGGGAAGTGCATAAATTAGTATTTTATTTCTGAAGAATAGCAGTTAGCAACTTCCTGACTCAGAAAGGTTACTCTAGATGAAAAAGGATTGAGTATTGACAAATAAACATTAATTGATCATAAAATGAAAGGATAAAGTTGCTTAGATATGACTTGGTGTTACTGGGTTGTATTTAGTCCAGTCTGAAAAAGATTTGAGCACATCCTAGTTTGATTTGAAAAAGTGTTCCCAGTATCCATGTGTCTACAATCCAAGAAAGATACTGAGTGATGAAGACTCAGAAGAATGTCATAATAATATTAAGAAGTAATTAAAATAGGTCCCATAGGAAGAGACTGAAGGAGTGAAATCTACTTCTTTCAGAAAAAAGAACTGCATAAAAGGTGGTTTAATCATGGATTTTACACACACAAGTGTGGAACAGCATTTGATGATGGAAGAGGCTTTCTCCTAATTGACTAAGATACATAAAGATCCTCTGGCTGGAAGCTGAAACTACGCAAATTCGGGCTCTATTCACTACACACATTTTTAATTGCGAGGGTAATTATCCATAGAAACAGCTATTCAAAGGCTATGATGGCCTCCCTAGCACTTGTAGTTTTGAATATTAAATTGGACATTTTTTGAAATAGCTTTTTCAAAAAGCTCTGCTGTGTTTTTAACCTAGTTATTTTTTGGCTGTGTTTTGCTAGTCTTGAAATCAGATGGCTGCAATGGCCCCTTCTGGGTTTAAAATTCTACCAATATAAAGGGAAAGTACTGAACTTTAATAAGTGAAAACTTAGTCTGATCAAACTAATTTGCTAAATAGTATGGCCCCACTTAGAGCACCTAGATAAGACAGCACAGAATGGGTTCAGTGAGGGACATCTGTTGTGAAGTAATTTTTGTAGCATTTTGATCCTATGCTCAAGATAACTGAAAGACCCTCACAGAATAATAATAAATTACTACTATGTAATACAGTAGAAGGTATGTAAGCTGTATAGACTGCCTGATATTATTATTAATCATAGAAGCATATAATGTCTTGGGTTGAGAGGGACCTTAAAGGTGATGTACTTCCAACACCCCTCCCGTAGTCAAGGACACCTTCTACTAATACCTAGGTGCTCAAAGCCCCATCCAGCCTGGCCTTGAACACTTCCAGGCATGGGGCATCCAGAGCTTCTCTGGGCAACCTGTTCCTCATAACCCTCACAATAAAGAATTTCTTCCTTATATCTAATATAGCCCTACTTCCATTCAGTTTAAAGCCATTCCCCCTTGTCTTATCACTACTTGCCTGGATGTAAAGTGCCTCTAAATAGTACTTGTAAGCCCCCTCTAAGTACTGGAGGGCTGCCCTAAGATCTTCCCACAGCCTTCTCCTGTCTGAACAATCCCAACTCTCTCAACTCTATTAATACTGATGATCTGTAGTTTTATAACATATGTAAGACCTCAGTCTTAGACTACAGACTGTATGTTCTGGGTACTATACAAATGCAGATTTTTGTTTCACAAACTCTGTATGAAGGTACAAATATCCATCTTGCTTTGTCTGCGTACCTATACCAGGACAAACCTCTTCAACCAAAGCCTATGCCTCATGTTGTTTCTAATTCAGGGATATTGTATTCCATCCAGGCTAAGTGGGTTTTAACAGCTGTGCCCATGGCCCATGAAATAAAAAAATCCCTTCCTATTGCTTTTAATTTCATAATGTAAAATAGTTCTTTAGATCATGGAGGACATAATCTCCAAGACCTCATCTCCAGGGTAAGACTGTGATAAGATGTAGGGCCTTTCTGTTTACTGAACAGGAGCTGTGGAGCTGTACCGCAGAGTATAACCTGGATGTATGCAGCCTGCTGGGAGTTTCAAAGCATACACAATTTTGGAAAGTGTACTGTATTCTTAAAGAAAGCATTAGAACAATAAAAACTTTTTGATTTTGATATAACCTTTGCTCGAATGAAAAGAAAGAACAAAAACTCCTCTTTCAGTACAGTTAAACATTTCCAACAGTTTAGCCAAGTAGGAAATGTCTTTATTCAAATTCCTCCCCCCTTCAAGGGGGCTGGTTAAAATTTTTTTTTTGTTGGAAAAATCATGTTGATACTTGAGAAACCCCTGTTCTATCTGAAGTATACATATTTCTTGTTCAGTGGGTCAGTTCTTGCCATGTTAGGTGCACAAGCTGTGTGCTGGGGTTAAAAGGGTAGAATGATTATGGAATCAACTGATCTAGAAAGATGTCTCCATGGAAGGCAGATTAGCTTAAAAGGTATTTTGAATATGCATTTAGCATCGGCGACTAGTCAAACACAGATATTTGAATCAGAGGAACAATTTTTTATTTATGAATGTCAGATTACAAAAATAATTTGAATTTATGACACTAAGGTTTAAACAAACATCAACCTAAATGTATGCCTAAAAGTCCTTATGAGCATTTAAATAAATGACGCCATCCTTGATACTTCAGAAAACCAGGTCACTTATTTTTGCACCAGTAATGATACAGGAGATTTGAAGAAGTGTCTCGGTTTTGAAAGACAGGTGTCTGCTAAGGAAGGCAGAGGCCCCCTTGAAGTGGCAGATATAACCCCTTTTCCCTCCAAGTTATTCTATTTTGAAATCAAGAGCCTTTAGGCGAAGATGTGGGAAATAGGAATAACAGTTCTTTACTATATATATATATGTATATAACCAGTCAAACAAAACAACAACAACTATGGCAGTAACAGCAATCACAAACCCAGTCCCAGCCTTCTCGGCTGTCAGGCTATTTCCCCTCGGGTGCAGTTCCGCTCGCAGCCGGCAGGGGCGCTGGCGGCTCCCGGTGAGCAGGGCAGGTGCGATGGTTCCCCCGCGGCTGCAGGGGGCGCTCCGGAGCGAGCTCGGGAAACCCGCGGCTCTGGTGCCCTGGGATCCCGGGAAGGGATGGAACAAAGGCTTCACAAACCCCTGGGCAGCTGATCCCGGGCTCTCAGGAACAGCAGGCTGAAACAGCAGGCTAGAACGGCGGCTGGAACGGCAGGGACGGACGCAAATCCCGGGTGGCAGGCGAGATGTATCCAGATGGGAGAACCCCACGGACGCCCAGGCAGGCAGGGCGAGCAGGGCTACAGCGTAGCGAAAGCTCGAAGCAGCAGCGGGGCAGGGCAGCCACAGCTCGGTCTCCAGCAGGGCAGGGAAAGCGGCTTTTGGGGTCCCGGCGTTGCTTCCAGCAGAAAGAAAGAACGGCCAAAAAGAAAGAAGCAGCAGCTCCTTTCTCTGCAGCTTCTCTCTCCGGACGCTCAGAGCAACTGACCCCACACCCAGGTGTAGACAAAGGAGTAGCCAGGCCCGCCCCACTCCCCTTTTTGTCTTTCTTAAGTACAGCTATTTGTCCCCTAGCAACATGCATATGGGAGAAAATTCCTTTAACAGGAAAAAAACTAAGACTAAACTAAAACCCCAACAAGAAGGCATTTGTTATTAAAGAGCTTGCATAGAGTACTAAAATGACTTATGTAAATGGCATTTGCAAATACATAGAACCACAGAATGGTTTCAGTTGGAAGGGACATTAAAGATCATCTAGTTTATTAAAAGTAAATGTAATCCATACTGGAATGTGTGATGCTGTATCAAGTTGAACATCTTGTTGCATTTGCCTCTGAGTAGGAAGCATGTAAAACTTTGTCTCTCTGCTTATCCTTTTTAGCACAAAAGGTGCATAATAAAAAATTTGCAATGTTTGTATTGTTTGCTGAGAAACAGCAGGGATTTTTTTTTAAGTTGAGAGCAAGACAGAGACAGGGCTCTGTGGGAGACTGGAGACACTGAATTATCATATATTTGGAAATACTCAATAATCACTTGTGTGCAGACTTCTCTAAAGCTTTTGTGAATGCTCTAGGTGCAACACCAAACATAATTTTATGTTCTCTGCTCATTATAAAAGAGAATAAAAGGTTGAAATTATTGAAAAATATGCAGTTGGCTTCAAAACAGTTACTCTTCAATGCATTTAAAAGAAGTATTTGAAATGTCATTAAATATTATCAAAGTAAAAGACCAATTGTTCTCTATAGGGTGTTCCTTAAGTAATCTACACAGAAACAAGGTAGGAAGAAAGGCAAATAGGTAACTATCTTAAAGTACTCAGATAATGTAATTTCAGAAACATTTATGATTGTTACATATTTGTTTATTTTCTTCTGCATTTGTAAGTTTGAAAAAGAGTGCTAATGAAATAAATGTTAATGCAGGGAAGAGACAGACAGTGGCTGATTTGAAGTAAATCCCTCCAAACATATTAATAAAGCTTAAAATTTTGGCCTGTACTATTCTCAGAGCTTGTGGGGGCTTATTTTCAACACCAGCACCTTAAAAAGCAGAACTGCATGTGTTGTCATCTTGTCCACCGTAGGACATGGAAACAGTATTAGGTAACCTTTAATACTGCAGGATGTGGTTGCAGTGGTCTTTAATGAGGTTCAGGCTGAACTTTCCTATATAACCTTGGGACCCTTCACTCTCAAGCTGTCTCTGGACAGGAGCACTAATTTTGTTTCATTATCCTAATATGTGGCTCTGTTTACATCCTGCTTTTCAGCAAAGGTTCAGCTGTGGGCTATGGCCCTACCAGGTGGAAATGCATCCAAAGTCAGCAGGAAGGCAGATGGCAGCAGATTCTCTGGGTTGTGGCACGCATTAGTAACTGTCACTTTTCAGCTCAGACCTGCATAGTTTTCTGTTTCCAGATGGCTCTGTTAAAGCATTTGGGTTTGTGGCTGGTTAGTTCTCAGGAGCAGTGTGGGAACAAAACCTTTGCACGATGAGGCTGAGGTATCAGCCTGGGTGCTGTAGAAGTAGCTCCCATCCAGGACAGGAGCCTGATGACACTCTTCCACTCTTCTGCTCTGTGCCTGAGAGACCTTTTTCTTTACACAGGAGTCCCAGATTAAAGAGGCAGTTAGCAGTTGTCTCCCATGAACGGAAATGCTCCTGGAGCCATGTCCTCTGCTCTGTTTGGAAAAGACTGATGAGAGCTGAGATCAGATGACAGCTGAGACTTTGCATCCACTCTATGTATCAGAACTTGACTGGGTGGCACGTTTGCCTTGTTGTCTCCAGACATTTCAAAACAGATGCTTAAGTTCCTAGCAATCAAATGGTATGCACGCAACAAATTAGGATCTAAACCCAAGCTATGCCCACTGTAAATATATTATACTGCGGTAAATACCATAAAATTATACATATATATAAATAGTTATCTAAATTATAACACTGCAACGGTGAGATAGCCTTTAGTTATCAACCAGGGCATTTCTCACTTCTAACATAATTATTTTTCTTGTAACCACCACCTCCTTCCTCTTTTGCATGTTTGTATCCTCTCATGCGAATTTTCTTAGACATTGAATCCTCTGAGAATATCCTTTTCCTTACCCATTTCATTAGCTGTACCCCCAGCCTCTGTTATTTTCTCTGCCACTGTATTGTCTCTTGCCCTTGACTGCAAACACTCTGTTTGCAACTGGAGAGTAGTTTGGAAAGTATCTTTCACAATGTGAATAAGCTGTATTAAAAGCATTATTTTTCCAATATAATGTCCCTTGACACAGAATTAATTTATGTTCCTGGAGTGCTTTCTTGCCCTTTCTTCTGTTTCCTTTCTGCTATGATACCACCCCTCTTTAATTAAGACTTTATGCCCTCTCTCCTGTTTGTTTCTTTCCATCTGGTAATTGGACATTAATACATTTATCCAATTAAATATCAGAGTGGCCTTTATGACAAGTGGGGCATCCTAAAGTCAGTAACAAATTCTCTGATTTCTGTTCTTCCAGTTTCTATACTATCGACATCCTCTTGAAGTCAATGTTTCCCTAATCACTTTCCAAACTATGGATATTACTATTTTTCTGTTGTCTACACATATTTTCACTTAGAGAAATTTGACTCTTTTAATTCCTTTCTTGTGGGCTTCTCAAGCATTAACCTCACTCTCAAGTGCTGGATTCTGCTCTTAGTTTCAAACACCAGAAACCAGTTCAGAGTTCACATCAGTATCACTATTCTGTGCTCCAGATGCACTCTCCTCATGCTCTATAGGTTGTCAAGGTTGGTAAAGAAATCAGAAGGAATTGCTATTATCCATAGATAAACTGTGGACTTCACTCCTCTGGATTTCATCTGGTCAATTGGCAATAAATAGATCCACTTTCCAGAAACTAATCCTACTGACCTCACTGATCATTTTGTACAAGTGTTTAGAGAGGGACTATTCTTCGTAGTTATCCTGTGTTGAAAACCACTGTGCTACTTACAGGTTCCTGTCTGGTGCTTTTTTTAAGGTTAACAGAATTGAAGCTGTTTCATTTCAGTCAGAAGAATACTGAAGATAATATTACTTAACTTCAAGATAAAACTATTTTTACAGTATCAGTGTGAAACACTTTTGGTCTCACTTTATCATTTTTTGCCTTTCTGCACAAGGAGAAAGGGCAGCTAATGTAGTATTGCTATCCTGTTATTCCTTCCTCCTACAAAACATCTATTTCTGCTGGAGGTGGCAGTTAACATTGTTTGTCCCACTTTACCTCTATTAAAGTAGCGGGAGGAAATCATGTGTCCTGGGGAAGCTGCTCTGTGTATAGCCTCTTTCTCTATTAAGCGAGTGGGTTGCACTTGGAGTTATAACATGCTTGCTTTCTTCCACTTTAAGGTCAGTGGGACTGCCTGATTGATAAATAATGTCTTTGTCCACTACTTTCATGCAGTTCAAAATGCAACTCATCAGAAAGGATGAAAATCAGGAGCAAATTGAGTCTGCTTGTCTTTCTTTTTTTTTCATGAAGAACAGTAAATTATTATAGTAAAATTATATGACTATTTGTTATATTATTAATGCTACTTGCAAAACAGATTTCCTCAACAGGAATGGCAGAATGTGATACTTTATTTGCAGAATGGGAAATACATCATGGTCATTACAATTCTGTTAAAACAAACCTTCTAGTAAGAAAAGATACACAAGGAAATTATGAAAGGAACTTACGCAAATAATCAGAGAGATGGAGCACCTCTCCTAAGATGAAAGACTGAGAGAGAGTTGTGTTCTTTCAGCCTGGAAATGACAAGGCTCTGAGGAGACTTTATTGAGGCTTTTTGGTATTTAAAGGGAGCCTCTAAAAAAGATTGGGTGAAACTTTTTAGTAGGGGCTGTAGAGATAGGACGAGGCATGATGGTTTAAAACTAAAGGAGGGTAGGTTCAGAGTAGACAGACTGAAGGAATTTTTTATTATGTGGGTGGTGAAATGCTGGAACAGGTTGCCCAGAGAGGTGGTAGATGCCTCATCCCTGGAAACATTTTAAGTTCAGGCTGGATGAGGCTCTGAGCAGCCTGGTTTGCTTGAAGATGCCTCTACTCGTTGCAGGGAAGTTGAGCTAGATGACACCTTCCACTAGACTAGGTTGCTCAAAACCCCATCCAACTTGGCCTTGAACACTTTCATCCACAACTTCTCTGGGCAACCTATTCCAGTACCTCACCACCCTCACAGTAAAGAAGTTCTTCCTAAAATCCAACCTAAGTCTGCCCTCTTTTAATTTAAAATCATTACTCCTTGTCCTATCACTATACCCCCTCATAAAGAGCCTCTCCCCATCTTTCCTGTAGCCCCCCCTTTAGATACTAGAAGGCTGCTTTAAGGTCTTCCTGGAGCTTTCTCTTCTCCAGGCTGAACAACCCCAACTCTGTCAGCCTGTCTTTGTAGGAGAGGTGCTCCAGACCTCTGATCATCTTCATGGACCTACTCTGGACTCACTGCAACAAGTCTTTCTTAGGCTGACAACCCCAGAGCTGGATGCAGTACTCCAGACGGAGTCTCACAAAAGCAGAGTGAGATTATATCCTCCCTCGACCTGCTGGTCACTATTCTTTTGATGCAGCCATGGGGCTGATTTTCTTTCTGGGCTGTGAACACACATTGCTGAGTCATACTCAGTTTTTTATCCACCAACATCCCCAGGTCCTTCTCTGATGAGCTGCTCTCAATCTACTCATCACCCAGCCTGTATCCACATTTGGGATTGCCCCAACCCAGCTCCTTACATTTGGCCTTGTTGAACTTCATGAGTGAAGTTCACCTTCACTCTTGAAATTCACCTGTCCATGTGTCCCTCTATCAATGCTGAGTCCAAGTGTCAAGGCTGCCAAGAACTTTCTGAATGGCATTCCTTCCCCCTGGAGTATGAACCACACCACACAGCTTGGTGTCATCTGCAAACCTTGCTGAGGATGTCCTCAGTCCCACTGTCCGTATCACTGATCATGTTCAACAGCGCTGTTCCCAGTACTGACCCCTGAGGCACACCACTCCTCACTGGTCTCCACCTAGGCATCCAGTCATTGACCACAATTCCGACTGTGACCATCCAGACACTTCCTTATCCACCGAGAGGTCCATCCATCAAATCCTTGTCTCTCTACTTTAGAGAAAAGGATGTTGTGCAGAGCAATGTCGAATGCTTTACATGAGTCCAGGTAGACAGCATCAGTCACTCTTCCATTATCCACCGGTGCTGTAACACTGTCATTGAAATTTGTTGAACACCATTTGCCCTTAGTGAAGCCATGCTGGCTGTCACCAACCTGTCGCCTCTCTGTTTTCCTTGTGCCTTACCATAGTTTCCAGACGGTTCTGCTCCTTGAACTTGCCAGGCACAGAGTTGAAACTGATTGGCCTGTACTTTTTCCTTTAAAAAAGTAGGGCTATATTTCCCCCTTTCCAGCCAGGGGAACTTCACCAGCATGCCCTGACTTCTCAAATATGATGGCTAGTGGCTTAGCAACTTCATTACAAGTTCCCTCAGGATCCTTGGATGCATCTCATCAGGACCCATTGACTTACATACTTTTAGGTTCCTTAGATGGTCTAGAGCTCGATCTTCTCCTGTGGTGGGCAGTAATTAATTCTTCCAGTCCCAGCCTTTCAGTTCTCTGAATTGGGTGACATGGTGAGGGCATGTGCCAGTGAAGAGTAAAGGGAAAATAATTTTTGAGTCTGCAAGGTTTATGTCCACAATGGACAATAAACAATTCCAGTGATGGTTTCTTTCAACATATGTGTATTGTCACTCATTTTTCTACTCACTCAATGCCAGGCTTCCACAATCTGGAGGGGGATCTCACCAACTTTGAAATAATTTTTTGCAAACTTTATCTATTTTACTTGTTGATTGGATTGTGTGCTATGACATCTGGAACACTAACCCCAGCTGTCTTTGTAGTCAGTGCTCATGTGGCATCAAAATTAGGAAAACAAGCTTATTCATTTACATATTTTGCATATTCATAAACCCACCATTTTTCTCTATCGGTAAAGGCTGGGTGCAGAAACAAATGAGCCTGGATCCACTGATTTTAAAGGACCTGACATGACTGACACTAGCTGGGGAAACCCAGCCTGCTGTGTTTAGCTCTGGTTTACACCGAATCACATAAAGCCAGGAAACATGATGTGGCAAGTGCTTAGAAGTGTTTTAAATCTTCTCTTGAGAAGCTTCTGCAGAACAGTACTAATTTCAAGTCTGTGAAACATTACATGCAAAAGAACTGGGATCAAGCAAAAGCAGCACTGGACCCACGAAATAAGCCTGAAAATTATTTCCAGCAGAGGATATTGGGACGTAGCTAGTAAAAACTGCCACAGGATCTGAAGTTACACTGCTGTGGCCACCGCATAGGTGGAATGGGACCTCCAAGATACATTTCTGTTGGAATATTATTACTTGATTTATTTTTCATCTTCCCCTGCAGCTGGAGACTCTCCCTCAGTTTTAATGAAAATAAAAACACAGCTGGGTAGGAACATGATCTCCTGGAAAACAATGAATTCTTCACACTTCATGGAATAACATAAATAAAGAGAACCCACAGTAGGGTACGACTGACAAAAATAAAGTAAGGAGCTCTAGCTGAAAACACAAGTTTGGGGAAACACGGTCTCACGGGAGGTTTTTCTGAGGAATAATGAGGGTGGCTCCAAGCACAGTTTCCTGGGGAGGGGATGAGGTGAAGTGTATAAGTGCAAGTGCACTACTGTGCAGGCTCATGTTGTTCTGGTCACCTACCAAAGCCAGGACACCCCTGAAGCATTTGATAAGGGATTCAGGAATGGTAGCTGTTGGCAACCAAATAACCAATCCTCATGGACTTTACTGCAGATGTTTTTCCATGTGCATGTGTGTGCATTATTTACAAACATACACATGTGTTAAGACTGTTTGTATAACTATCAAAGGTTTAACAGTGTAATTAAATAGGTGGAAGTACTGTCTTACTGATATGACTGCTTCATATATTAATAGATTTAAACATGGTTTTTATAAGAGGACATTATCAACTTGAAATCTCACCTGCAGATCAAAGTATTTTTACTGTTTAAAGGCATACATTAAGATATGATAGGTATAAGGTAATAGAGATTGGAATATTTCACCTGTTGTTCTGTTTATTTAGCGCGTGTGACAGCATTTCATATATAGTGGGTTTCCCCAGTTACACAGTGTCACCTTTAGTTGTAGGGATCTTGTTCAAAACAAAGAGAAAAATCATTCTCAAGGGGAAAATTTTTGTGTCTTTCTCTTTTTACTACCTGTCCTCAATCCAGATTTATTTTAAAACCTGGCTCCAAATGAAAGCATAAAAAAGCTGAGAAAAATTATATTTATTTGCATGCTTTGAAAAAAAACATTTCTGTAAAGTTCTCCTCTAAATCAGGCCCATTGCCAGGGTAATTAATGAGCAGATGCAGTCCTTGGAACTACTTTTAACTCATCTCTTGAAACTGATTCAATTTTAACTTGATGATCTCCCTTTAATGGCGCTTTCTATAGAGTCAGTGCTAGTTAATAGCAGTATTCCCGTTTTTGCCAGGAAATGGTTTAATATAAGGTATTTAGGGGATATCTCAGACCTCATGTCAGATATTATGATACCTGAGAATTTATTATTACCTTCTTAAATGCAGTAGTCCCTTGAATAAAATTGTGGCAGTGCAAGTGGCTCCAGCCACTCTGTCTCCTGAGGAAAACTCATCCAAGCAGCTGTGGTGGTCAGCAACCCAAGTTATATACGAAACTTTTAGTCATGGTGATAACCCATTATTCCCTTGTGTCTTTTGCATGTTTTCTCTCAATGGGTTAATGTTCTCCCCTCCCTGTTTTATGTATGAGGTTATGTATGTTCATTTCCCCTCTTTAATATGTATCAGTTCTAGAAAGTTCTTTGTTCCTCGACGCCCCATTGGATCCGTCCCTGAGTCCTTCCTATGTGTTGTTCCCATTGGTTTCCTTGCTGTCAACCCCACCTACCTGTCCCTATGCCATTGGCTGAGATTCCTTTCCCCGCCTACTCTGTACTCAGTATAAGCTCCCTGGTCCCTGTCAAAAATTTGGCTCTTTGTCCCTGTCCTTCGCTGGAATAAACCTGTGTGGAACACAGACAGAGAATCCCCTCTCTTTCTTCTTTGCCTTTGTGCCTTCATTCCAGCAACAGAAGGAAAACTCCCTTGGGTGAGGGGCTCTGCCCCTTCCTTTTGTGTGTCTCAGCGGGGATTGCTGTCTTCCCGAAGGCTTGTAGCATTGACCTCTGGCTTCCTTTGTCGGCGCATGAGGGGTAAACCCCCTTCAGCTTCCTCTCAGCTGCTAAAACCCCTGACAAAATCTTGGAAATGTGAAAAAGAAAAGTATTCTTTTTCAAATACGTGGAGCTATCGCAGGAGGAAATAGCACTCCTTGCACATTTAACCATGCAGCTCACATTTCTTCCGTTTTTACAGCTGAAAATGAGCCTTGTCCTATGATTATGATATCTTCTGATCCTTTTTGTCTGACAAAAGGGCATATTTAAATTTTATCCATCATGATTAACCAAAGCCAAGCCTCAGGAAATGCTTGTATTTGCTAGAGGTGACCTTTGGTTTACACCAGGAAGAAACTGTGGCTTTGGCTCTCCAAGGGTGGACTGCCTTATAGAAGCAGAGCTGTCTCTGTACAGCTGTGTTTGAGATCTGGTTTGAGTGTGGTAATGGTTCAAAAATGTAGAGGAAAGGAGGCAAGCAATTCTGAGAAGGACATGTACTGAAGTTTATTTTTTCTTTAAACAGTGTGAGATTTGGCTCTGCTCTGTACCTCCACAACTGAACCTTTATTATACTCTCAGGAATGATGGTTTTACTGTCAACTTCCCAGACAGTTTTTCAGCAACTTCTCTGGTTAGTTTTTCTCTTCTTTCTCATTTTTATTGACTCTTTAAAAGAAGACTACTATCATTTCTAGCCGTATCTAAAATTCTCAGGTCAAAGAATTAGAAGAAACCATTTATTTTCCCCCTAATTATATCCCTTATATTGAATTTTTGGCTCACTTTAGGCAAAGTCTTCCCCAAATTATGGAATATAACACTGTTATTTGTAAATGGGGCAATTGTAGTTTGTCAGCCAATTTGTTGCAAGCAATTTGTTCAGTAAGATTGTGGGAGGAACGACTGTGGAGTAAATGAGCTGCATGGAAGAGAGTAATGGGAACAGGCTATGAATTACTTTGCTGTGAACAGAAAGGCTTCTGTTAATCTCTTCAGAAAGAAAAAAAAAATCAGTATTTCTACTTCCTATATGGTTTATTTCCTTTTTTTTTTGAGATGTAGTTCAGATCTCAGAGACCATTTGCCCTCTTGGCTTTAGTTAATGTCTCTATTTTATCTCTGTATTTAAATAACTGACAAATCTCCAGAGATAGGGGTAGTCAGGAAGGGTCTTGAACTGCTTCTTCAGCTTGGCTTCAAAATAATAATAATATTAGAAAAGTGCAGTGTTTCATTATATAGCAGTCAAACTACTGTCAGCCAGATAAAATACGAATTTTGTGTTCCGGTTTCAAGTTACATAATAAAAAAAAGAGAGAAAATGTGAAATACTTTTTTAAATTATATTTTTATTTAAATTTATTTTATTTTAAATTTATTTTATTTAAATGGCACACTTTAAAAGGCTGTTTGCTTTAGCAGATTCAAAATACAATTTATGCATTATGTTTGCTTTGTAGCATTAGGCTGCCCACAGCAATTACAGCCAACAGCTGAAGTAAAGTGTGTTGTCAAGCAAATAGTGAAAGAGGGAATTAAAGGGAACACCTGTGTCTTGTTATTAGAAATCATATCCATGCTGGACTTGTAATATCCTAAATAATACAAATTTAGCTAGAAGTAACAAAGCAGATGGAAACATCTGTATATTGTATGCAGTGACAGTTATTGGTAGAGTATCTGGCCCTGGTTTCCCTCTCAGTAAACATTATTTGCATAGTAGTTTTCATCCTTTGTATCCTTGACTTGTGAAAAAAACTGATGTTTGATGAAGACAGAATAGTTTATATTAGAATGTTAGTACAGGGAGACAGTCTGGTCCTGATACAAATACACAGGTACAGATGTAAGTCATGTAAATGTCCAGTACGGACTTACAATGAACATTCTAATGGGCGTAAGTGGAAAATACAACATTTAGACTTTCTTGTTGAACATTCCACCTTCTCACTAAGTAAAAAACTCAGGAGAAGGTGTTGCGTTGCCAGGGATTGTTGAGATGTCAAAGAGCACATCAAATGCAGCCAGATTGCCACATCACCATAAGTGAAAGACAAAGGAATTTAGTTCTCCCTGACATGAAGTGTCTGTCCTGGAGGCACAGAGCATGCAAGCAAACTGTCCCATTCTACTCTGCGGTCAAAGGACTGCGGCAGCCATTCAGCTGGGCAGGTGTCAGTGTCTGTTTTAGTTTGATCTCAGTATGTCTGCAGCCTCCAGCAGCTCTGTTGACTAGATCCTTCTCTGGCTGTTATGGGAGCTTGGACAGATTTCACTTGCAGACACATAGGTGGTAAGACATTTTAAGCTGAATGTCTGAAACCCAAAGCTGAATCTTAGTTTTGTAGTTCCTTTACACACAGATTCAGTTCCTAATATGAAAGGATTTGCAGTATATCGGCCACCATAACTCTATGTTAACTTTTAAGAGAACTCAGATGTCACCTGACTATGGTTGGAAAAGATGGTTTTTCTGCTAATACCTACACATTTCATTTTTGTACCTACACATTTTTTTACCTAATGTCTTCTCAAGCCAAGCTTTCCTTGTAGAATGGAAAGAAACCCAAAAGCAGGAAAAAAAAAACCCAAACAAACACCCCCCCCCCAAAAAAAAACAAAACAAAAAACTCACCAAAACAGATTATATGCAATGGAAGAAGCTAGAGGACCTTTAAAATTAAATTTGTGGCTCTTTGTAAAATCAATTTGAGTGAAAATTCTGCAAAGGAGAATTCTTTAAAAGTCTCCCGTCTGTATAAAATACTAAAAGAAATCCAGTGCAATAAATCTTTTAGACCCAGATTTTCTTTTTCATCCTTCTAAGATGTATCATAAATATGAACTCTTTTTTTCAGTTGGAAGGCATTCTGTCAGCAGGATAAGATGGTTGGGTGCTGGGTGCATTGGACCCAAATATCTCAGATGCTACAATGATAGATGCTAAACCAAAGTTTGAGACAGATGAAGTTAAAAATACATGGAATTATGATAAAATTCTTTTCTGTGAGTGCTTGATGACAGATATTATGCATTTTGGCATGTGAAATTTTTCCAAGATTATGTATTTGGAGTGTGACTCAGAACTGACTTCTTGCCTATATGGACAAATGAAGCTTTTAAATTGCTCTTCTCCTTCATTCTAGGTGGTTTATACCTTATGCTTCCAAAGAAAATATTGCCTAATGCACCTGTCCAATTGTGGAACTTCTGACAAAAAAATTTCTTCCTCAGATCATCCATGCAATCCATTATTGCTTCATCTTTCTGAATTCATTTTTATAGCTTTTTGCGTAAGTGTAATGTTTTTTGAACTTAGTGCTGTTCCTGTAAATAGAGAATCCGTTTTAAATTGTCCCAGTGTAGTTTTCTCAATGATTTCTTACAGATGATCTACAAAGATTCTCTTTTGCTTAATTTGACACTTTGAGTTGCTAGCTGGGGAGTTAGCTTTGAGTTGGCTAAGCACTCTCACTGTAAGAGATTCTTGTGATGCAAGAAGAACAGTCATTTTAATTGCAGAAAGAGTAAGTTATTTTTCTGTAGCTTTTCCCCTAATTCTGCTCACTGTGTTAGTAAGAAAGTAAGTCACACACTCTTCTATTCTTCATCCAGTTATTGAGCATGTTATGTAATAAAAAGGAAACATAGTACTAATGAAATTACATTTCCTAATGCATTATTCACCAATCTCCAGGGTTTTAATGCTATTTTGTATTGCTAAACACTTACTATATTCATTATTTAACATGCAAGAAAAATGCAGATAAACCAGGCCATTTGGGTGGTAAATCAGAAGGCAGAGAATGTGAATTAGGCAGGGAATGTCTTTTCGTATCAAATCTTACTATGCTCTCTCACCAAATTTTAAGAAACTCTGCAAAGACAAAGTCTCTGTTTAAAATAAAACAAAGCAAAATAGCCTTGCATCTGTTGTATTCTCCCCTGTTTAGCGTCTTCCTTGTTCGGAACGTAGCCATGATGCTCTCCTATCTTTAGCTTCAGAGAGTACCTCGTTATTTCTGGCCTTGCTTACTCTGCATTTCCAAGGCACTAAACACCTTCATAGATCTCTTATTCTCTGCATATAGGTTGCTCATACAATGACAGTTGTCGACAGATTCTGCCTGTAAGCCTCTGAGTATGTTTTTTAAATCCTTGGTGACAACCAACCTGGTAAAGCAGTTAGGCAGGAAAACTATAGAAAAGGAAGACGAATTAAGAGAAAAAAATGCAAATGCTTTCTCTAATCCAGCAAAGGTTACTGTTGGAAAGGGGAAATTCAAGTCTTCAGTGTTTTGTATCACTTTTGTATGGTAGAACCTATGATTCATATATCACATGGTGCCTAAATGTCTCCAATAGTGACACTATCCAATTACACTTTTCATGGAAACTAGGGGTTTCATCCAGACCCTGTGCCATTGGTTATGGATGGGCTATGCTTACTTACAGCTTGAATAACCAATCTTCCTGTTTCAATTAGGGTGTAACACTCCTCTAAGGACTTCAGTCTTCTAAAGCTTAAATATTTTGAGATGCGCATGGTGGCTCTTGTCCCAGAGACTGGTGTGCCATTTTTTATTTAGTCAAGAACCAAATTTCCAAGATATTTCTTTATTAAATCACTATAAAACTTAAACTTCTTTCCACTTGAAAACTCTTTTCATGCGAGATAGTATGTTTGAGGCTGTCATGTGCTTTGTCTTCAGAAAATCTCAGGGCAGAGTGCCATGCCATTCCTGTATACAGGTCCTTTCTGCCTTAGTTTGTCCCATCATTATTTCATAGAATCACAGAATATGCTGCTTTGGAAGGGATCCATCAGGATCATTGAGTCCAGCTCCTGGCCCTGGGCAGGACACCCCAGGAATCACACCATGTGCCTTAGAGTATTGTCCAAATGCATCTTGAAATCAGACAGACTTGATGCTCTGAATATTTCCTTGTTACAGTGCTCAGCCACCCTCTAGATGAAAAACCTCTTCCTGATATCCCTGCAGAAAGACCTCGACAAATCAGAGAACTGGGCAATTGCCAACCACATGAAGTCTAACAAGGGCAGGTGCTGCATTCGGCCCCTGGTCCAGGGGTGGCCTCTGTCCTGTTTGCTCACTAATTGTTCACTGAAGCCTCGGACACAGGCGAAGGTTTGGAAGATGAAACTGATGGAAAGCCATGGATTTGAAGGAGAAAGCCTGGAGATTCCAGAAGGAAAGCCTGGCAGCCTGCCATTCCCTTTGAAATATACGCAGTCCTATGTACATATTCACAAGTGTGTTCTGGGAAAAGAGGAGCTTCGGACAGAGCCTGGAATTGTCTCAGTTCCAACAGTTTGGGAAGCAAACCAAGAAAAAAGGACTGTGAATTTATCTACATACAAGAACCACATGGCAACTATGGACCAGACCAGGAGTGAGCTCAGCCCCACAGTTCTTCTGTTCTCCCAAACTTGTAGATCAGAGTGCTGAAAAATATTAATGCATTCTGGAAAAACACTGCTAAATCAGGGTACACGTTAGTGTTCTGTGTAACGTATGCTCCAGAGAGGATCCACATGGAACCAATGAGTGATCCAAACATCAACATGAAGCCGATGAAGAGCCAGATCCAAACCCCTGTTCTTCCTAAGCATCCATCACTGTAGCTGTCTCCTCTCACCTGTGCATTTGATACAGCATTTGTCATGAAGAAGGCCAGCATGGAGAAGACCCCACAGGTGTGGAAGGCATGGTTCAGCTGCTCCAGCTTGGGATAAACCACAGCAACGTCAATCATGATCCGCCAGCCTGTGAAACAGCACCCCGGCCATGATGGAGGTGATGGCGTTGCAGCGCTCACTCCAGTCGATGCACTCACACTCCAGCCAGCGGAAATTGTCCAGGAACCCTGCCATGGTCACGGCTCACACTGCCCTGAGCTCTTCCATCAACAGCCGTGGCTGAGTGCCTGCTCCTGGGGGCGGGAGGGATTTAACAGCTCCTCCTAGTTTAGTGTCATCAGAAAACTTGCTTAGTATCCCTTCCAGTCCTGCACCCAGGTCATTACTCAACATGTTGAAGAGCATGGGGCCTAAGATGGAGCCCTGAGGAACCCCACTAGTGACAGACTAGTGACAGGTCACCAGTCCGATGTCACCCCATTCATGGTAACCCTTTGTGCCTGTGAGCCAGCTGTCCACTGATCTCATGGTGTGTTTATCTAGCTGTGTGCTGGACATTTTGTCCAGAAGAATCCTGTGAGAGACAGTATCAAAAGCTTTGCTGAAGTCCAGGAAGATTGTTTACTGCTTCCCTTGATCAGTTAAGTGGATTATCCTGTCTTAGAAGGAAGTCACGTTCAACACAGAAGAAGCCGCTCCGGCTGTGACCAAAGACTTCATTGTCTTCCAGGTGTTTTTCAATACCTCCCAGAATAATTTTTTCTATGATTTTCCTGGGCACTGAAGTGGGACTCACATCTCACTTGTAGTTTCCAGGGTCCTCCTTCTTACCCTTCTTGAAAACTGGGACAACGTTCACCAGCTTCCAGTCAGCTGGGACCTCTCTGGATTCCCAAGACTGCTCAAAAATCATCAAGAAAGACTTTGCAATATCAGCCAGCTCTTTGAGGATTCTCCAATGAATCCCATCAGACCCCATAGATTTTTAGGGATCCAGCTGGAGCGGTAAATACCACATAAGTTCAGGAACAGCTGAGAGTTTATCTTTCTTGCAGTCATGGTCATCCAGCTCAGAGCACTGAGACCTGCCTCTGTCATCAGTGTGAACATGGAGGCGTAGAACACTCTAAACACGTCTGCCTTGCCTCTGTCCCTATTTGCAAGGACACCTCATCCTGTATTGGCCTGATGTTATTTCTACATTGCCTTTTGCCATTAATGTATTTGAAAAAATATTTGTTGATATTTTTGTTCCTGTAGTGATCTGAATTATATTTTACTCCTCTGTGTGCCCTTTTATGACCTTGGTGTGTTTTCTAAAAATCCACTGTTTGTTGACCTATGTGTCAGAATACTAGCTTTCACCTGAGAATATGTTTTTAACCTTTGTAGTTAATGGGGGGAGGTGAGGAGGAAATAACCCCAAACCACAAATTGTGGCTGCTCTAAGACCCAGAGATTCTAAAACTCAAAGAGGAAGAACCCAAAGTCATCAGCGTTTTACCCAAATGTAAAACATAAAAAGCTGTTGAATAAAAATGAGCCTGATTTTGGAGGAACTGACCCACAATTGCTGAATGATTGCTGAAGGCTCCTGGCTGTCAAGGCATCAGTGGGAGCACCTGCAGTGGAGCCCCTGCTGTCCAGTTAGCCTACTGCCAGTTTTTCCCCATGTGGTGGTACCAGGAGAACCTGCAAATTCTCCACTGGGATTCCTGCTAGGTAAGTGTCAATATATTTCATTTTGCAGGTGAGGTCCAGAGCAAATTATATTAACAAGGAGTCCCAAAATGGGTGTTTGGGAAGGACAGCATTAGAGCATAATGATGGATATTGCAATAGATATGCTAATACTTAATTAGATAGTCTACTTACAGACATCTCTATAGCAATCATTACGAGACCAGCTGTGTTCTGATTATATCAGCAATCTGAACTTTATCAAATCATTAACTTATGGTATTAGTAATTTCAGGAGAGAATCACAAAATAAAATGGCTGGTATTGCTGTTACTGTAATACATGACATAGTAAAGTTGCAACTGATAATTAACCATGTGATCAATCTTTATTAAGATTAACACCTGTATGTTTGTCAGCCATGGAGGACTATAGTTTTAAATAACTCAACAGTTATAGGAATTGATACTCTGGTTGAAATATAATCTCTCAGGAAGAAACTTTATAACTGTGAATAACACCCTTTGGGAAGCAAAGTGCAGTGCATGGGTTACCATGTACCTTGTGAGATAGTTGCAGGCGGTACATGAAATAACAGGGCTCCCATTTGGCAATGTCACCTGGAATAGGTGCCAGAAAAACATGTGCTTAGCAGTCCGTGAAAGAACTTGTACAAACCTGGTGGGACTTGTGTTCCAGAAAATATCTACAGGGTGTCTGAAATTGCTATAATTTAGGAAATCTGGAAGGATGTGGGTTGGAAAGCACACTTTTTTTCGCTTTCTGTCAGCTGCAGTGAAGAAGTTGTGTTTTGCTGTGCTGATGGATAGTGCACTGGACTGGTGCTTTAGAAATTCCCATTAGTACCTACTGGCATCAGGTCTGGAGGGCAGCACTCAGGTAGGGCTGCAGCGTGGCGTTTGTTTCTCAAAATCCCTTGTGTTGTTACTCAGGAGCATTCTTTTCTCCCTCACTGGAACTGAATTGCATCATTTAAGGTTACAGATTGAGTCAGCTTTCTGCTAACATTCCCTGAGTGAAATGTACCACTTCTGACAGAGTGTTAGACTGACAGCAGTATAAGATGAAGCCATTTGCTTATCCACAAAAGTTTCTGTAGAGTCAGTGTCACCACATTTGCTAACACATGTATCTAGTCGTGGTTTGATGTTTCTTTTCTACACTTGGAAAACACAATGTCTAAAGTGCAGCTTAATGACCCATAACCTGCTGGTCATTCAACTTCACAACAACTTCAAGTCTGCAGCAATCTGCACCTGTATTTTTTTGTGAAACAAAAGAAGCTGATTCATTGAACTGAGACCATTAAATCATTTTATGGATGTCCCCAAACATGCCTTGCTCTCAAATATCATGAGAGAACTAACCTTGTGAAGGATAAGTCACAACATTATTCATTGCTCTACTTCAACACATCCAGTATTTTTCATGTTGTCCTGTTTGTAACCTTTCTAAAAGAAGAAAAGGACAGCATGATTGTTAGCATATTCCCAGTCTACATCGTCATTCAGCTCTTCCTCATTTCATCTTTAATATCTATTCTTTTAATCCAGAAAAAGACTTTCTTTCCTGTCTGCACTCCCTGAAAGATATTAATTCAAAATCACATTAAGGCAAAAAGCCCAGGTCACTCAACAGGAATAAAGATATGAATTTCCACTAATCACATTCTCTCTTCCAGCACTGTGGTTCCCCAGTGAAATGAAAAGAACCAAACATCCCACTGGGTCTTTTATAAAACTGTGCTAACATTACATAATCCCAAAGGCACAGGAAAGTGTGATAAAACTGTAAGGTAAAGCCTATGTTTTGTCTGTTCATGAGAAACCTGATTGCCTGTGACACTCAGGCTTTTCTCTCATGCTTGAAAATCCTTCTCTCCTTGGAATTTAGCAGAAAGTTTCTGACCATCATTTTGACACCTCAGTGTCCAACTGAAAAGATGACTTCCTTGCACATCTCAGGCTGGCAGAGCTTGTTTTTTTGGTTGACAGTGCAAAAGTGCTGTCATTTGTAAATTTCCTGTCTCAATTTTTTGTTTGGCAACAGATGGGGGTTTTGCAATTCTGTTACTTTTAGTGAGTATTTTTGTGAATGTTCTTCGGTTTAAGTGAACCAAAGGCAGTCACTGCTCAGTGGGTATTGTGGTACTTGCAATGATGCTGGCAGGTTTTTGTGACTGGGTGGCATAAACGTTCATATTAAAGAAACTCTTAATGGCCCTGAGCCAATAAAATGTTAATAGAAGTCTAACAGTAAGAACCAACACTGTCTTAGTGATTTCAATAAGATAATGCAACAATTAATTGTTTTCTGGATTGAGACTAGAGTGGATTGCTGCATATAGATCAGACTGAGATGCATTCTCCATAGTTTTTTGGTTTTTTTTTTAACTGTTAGCATTTTTTGTGTACATTTCTTGGGAGTGAAGAACATTTCTAGATGCCTATGCAAACATTTTGTTTTGCCTAATATATTTTCTAAGAAAGGAAGAAAGATCAAAACTACCACATCCCAAATTAAATTTGCAGTTACTATTTAAAAAATGCAAAAGGATGATTCTTGTCCTTTTACCACTCAACTAAAAGCTAATCGTTCCTCTGCCCTATGAAAACCTATTATCTCTTCATGTGGAGTAGGTGACTAAAACCATGAAATTTGAGGAAAACTACTTAAAAAAAAAGAGAGGATGGTGGATTGCCTGAGTACCAGATTCTTAGTTCCATTCAGATGCCATAAACAAAAAGAGAAAGAATATTTATCCCTAGGCAGAATATCAGTTTACTCTCCTAAAACTAAGACAAGATTCCTCTTCACATTTCATTAAAAAAACCAAAAAAACAACAATGAAAGTCATCTTTCACTAGTGACAGAGTATTTTGGTTCTGCAGTGAAGTCCAACTCCAAGAAGGCTCATTCCAGGGAGTACTTTGTGGATACTGTTATTCCCATTAGCAGAATTAAACAAGGTCCTTAAGTTCACTGGTTTAATACTGTGCTAAATAGTTTATTACTTTGATTCAAAATGGAAAATGTTTGAGAAGCTCTTGAACAGGATTTGGGAAAGAAAGTTCTGAAGTTACCTTGCATCCCATAAATCCCATCTAAAGATGGCTCCAGGATCACTAAGGGACATTGTAGAAAAAGTAAGCATCCTAGGTGTGCTTGAGTACTGATGTGAGGGGCATGCATGGACTCTGAGCACTCTTCACACTGTTCAGCTTCAAATTCTGTCTATTTTATTACAGTTATAATAGGAAATAAGTTCACCATATACAACCACAGCAATGGATTGGCCTGTTTCATAGTTTCAAAGAAATATGAATCATCTTGGAGTAAAAATTACAGTTGAGGGTGTGAGTTCTCTTTAAAGATGTCCAGACACAAGAAATGCTGTGCACCATTACTTTGCAACAGGCTTTGTGTTTTTTTTTCCTTCTAGCATTTGTGTTTCTCTTGTTAGTCTGCCATCCATCCCAGGTGCCACTGCAGAAATGAGCAGTTTGTGAGTGAAGAAAAAAGAGAAGTTATCATCAGGGAGATGGCACAGAAATCCAAAAATATGGAATGGAATAAATGGCAAAATCTTCTCTTTGTTTACAAGCCAAATTTTAGCTAAGGAAATCAACTGCAGCTTGAAAAGTTTCCTGCCAGAAATTTCTGCAATCAAATCAAAATTCAAACCTTGTCTTGGAGACCCTGTGATTTTATTGCCACTCACTTGAATCCCAAGTAAGCCACCAGTGTCTAAACATTTCATACACCAGGCAATTTGTCAGATTCTGAGGATGACACCATAATTGCCATAGCATATTTTTTGTACTGAGTAATGTTTTCTGCACCTCATTCAGTACTGTGAATTCTGCATGCAAGTAAGCTCTAATATTAAGTGCTTTGATGAAGTACTTCTCACCTTATTTATAAATAACTTAAGAACAATAGGGGCAGATGGGGGTGAGTTAGGGAAGGAGCTTCTGTTTCCAGTAAGTAACACACGAAAAAAGGCAACCATTTCCTGGGTTCCTGCAGACAAACGAATTTCCTTTCATGTTCACTGAATACCAGCTTTGAGCAATACTGGTACTGGGAAAGGCAAGGCAGACCAAAAGATAGTTGATAGGAGGGTACAGCCCCTCAAAACTCCATGAAAGGTGTTTTTCCATATGGTGGTGGAATAGATGCATGTTAAACATCATGGCATTTCTACGTGTTCATTCCTTTAATTGATTCTCAAGTTTTCAGTCAGTTGAAATATGGCCTTAAAACAACTCAACATTAATGTGACTGGGACATAATTAAAGCACATTTTGTAGTCTGTTGCAGATGTCTTTGTTTGGTTTTTTTTTTTTTTGGGGGGGGGAGGGTTATATTGCTCAAATTAGGAACCAAGTTTTAGGAATACAAGGAGACTTGCATTATCGTCTGGTTTTGTAATGAGTTTTTTCAATATCCTTTTCAAAGGATGTCATAAATCTGAGTTACCTCTGTTAAAGTGTTAAAATGAAATTATTTAGCCTCATGACTGACCCACAAGATGTGTCTTTGCGTTTTATCATGTTTCCAGCAATTTTCCCTTCCACCTTGCTGTGAGGCAGTTGTAGGACATGTGCACATCATCTTCTTTCTTCCTTTAAGTAGGGGAAAGGTCACAATGGTTTCATGTCACAGAAGTAAACCAAGAAATTATTCTTTCAATTATGGGAATTTTTTCTTGCAAGACTACCATAAAACTGTAGGAAAGTATGTAGTCTTCTGAAGTAAATTGTAATTGAATCTATTCAGATTATCCTAAGCAAAATTGTTTTCCTATATTCTAATATCAGAAAGCATGAGGAATTTTAGTTGCTGGGACCACACACGTGTACATATAGTGTTCTAGTGTTATTAGTTGTTTTAAAAAATGGAACATCCAAATGGTTAGGTATTTCATATGACACAGGTGGCAGCCATCTTAAAATCTTTAGCATTCCTTCAAAAATTATGGTAGGTTTTGAAACAATTCTGCTCAAAACTTTGCGCACGTAAGTAAAAATTAAAGCTAGAGTGCTTACAGAAAAATATATTCTTCAAAACTGAAAAATAAAAGGTTAATCTTGTTTGCATAACAGAGCTTCAAAAAACACTGATGTTCGGTTGACCAAATATATTCTGTTTTTGTTAACCTGTATATTTTAACGAAAAACCTCCTCTAAGGACTGCAGTTTTGTAAATTGTAAATAAAATTATTCATAATGAGAATTAAGGTAATATATGTTACTATGGAGACCATTTGAGAATAGAGGCATTAAAGTATAGCTTGCTTTCTTTCAGGAATGGAAACAAATGCTTATGAAAACTTTTAAAGGCATTAGTTCAACTGCAGTACTTGAAAGAATAATGTAATGGAAAACATGTATCTACTTATTGACAGAATTCCACAAAGTGAGGCGATCATGATGACAGAGTTATGTTTTTGGTTGTGGGGAAAGTAGCCATCTTTTATTTGTATAGCCAAAACTGATGGAAGACATTGTTAGTCCATGGAAGTAGAGTATTCGAAAACAATTCATAGGGAAAGGTTTGACAATCCAAATAATGCTTATAGGAAATTGTATCTGGGACTGTTTTCAAAGCTGGTTTATTTGCTGGGTATGTATGACTGCCATATGTACTCTGGGGAATTACTCTAAATGGATAAAAACCAACAGTTGGAAGAAAAAAGTAGATAAGCATTTTTTTAAGGGCCCTCTAAAAAATAATTTGTATGCCTAGCCTGTCCTTATTCAGTGGCATAAGAGGTTGCAAGTAGCATAATATTATGTCATTTTGCATTTTTGTTTTCTCATTAGGCTTCATAGAGAAATATCTCACTGTTCACTGGGAACACAGTGTGGGAACCAGTAAGTAGTGTAGCGAAGGAATATGTATCTGAAATCAACACATGGTGTTATGAAATGCAATGGTGTGAGAAAGGAATTTGGAGAAAAAATATAAGTAAAAAAAGAAAAGGGAGAATAAAGTTATAAAAAAAAAAAAAGCAAGAGTGAAAGTAAAAGAAAGCAAGGGAAAGGGAAGATAAAAGATAAAGTTTTATTGAAAGCTATTTCAAATCTTCACTTCTGCAATGGTAATTTCTAGTCTTCATTTGGTTTCGATTCCTTTTTCACTGGACTTTCTCTATGCCATTTCTCTTTCTTGGCTGTTCAAATAGCTCAGACATGCTTTTCTCCATTTTTCTTATTCTGTTTTCTTCACATTTGTCATCTCTTCTCTGAAGAAAAAATGTGGCTCCTGAGGGTATTTCTTCACTTGTTTTTCAGGATTCTGTTAATGAAAGGGTGGTTTCTTAGGAGCTCTGAGAACCAAACCCGATTGTTCCTCTGCCCAGTTTTCTACCCTATTTTCAACATACTTTTACTCTGGAGGTTTTTTGGGACTTACGTTTCTGTTATTGAGTGTATGGAACTGTATTTCGTGTTCAGGCTAGCTTAAGCCGCATACTTAAAATTTGAAGCATGTCTTATGGTTCAGACATAGTTAAAGGCCATGAGCACAGCCCAGTGGGGCAGGGAAAATAAAGCTCCACAAGGATTTCCACGCTAGAGAGAACAGTGATTCTCATGTTGTCGTACCAGAACACTGCAACAGGGACTGAGGATTAGACAGGATTATTTGGGTCCCAGGATGACCGACCTGAAACACCATCATCAGAACCCTCACTGTCTCATGTTCTCCTACTGGTGTAGGAATGACTTTATGCAGAAGCACATTGCATAAGAAGAGCATGTGAGAAGTGAAGAAGACCACATACAAAAGGTTTTGTATTTTGGCTGAAGTTTCAGCAGTTAAGATACTTTTTGCCCACTTGGTGGATCAGCTGAGTTGAATTGACCTTTAGTCAAATCAAATCATATAGTTTTGTATATGCTAGGGATCAAGAGTACGCACACATGCACATGGAGTGATAATGACAGCTGAAACATAGAAAAGTTTTATCCTAGGATAAAAGTAATTTATTTTGTATTAACTTCATTTCCCACGTCATAAATGGAAAAAAATTCAGTTTAAGCCAAAAGGTACCACTTTAGTTACTTAGGTCAGTAAATTTAGTACTGCAGCTTCTTTATAATCTTAAACTAGGGTAGCTCAGCATTCTTTTGAGAACAAAATGGTAGTCAAGAAGAGAATGAATTGTGAGGTACTTGAGAGGGAAATAACTGAAACTACCTATTGAAAGCATAGAAAAGGAAATGCAGCACAGATGTGTGTGAGGTACTTTACATTCAAAGCAGAGATGAAAGCATTGTGAATTTAAATTAGCATAATGACCTACAGAAACTACGTCAAGGTCTCTGGAATTATTCAGCCCTGGCAACCAGAAGGTGTTCAAATTTTATTTTATCCAGAGTTCAAATTAAGCCCAAGCACTGGTAGCAGTCATTTCACCATTTGCATGGAGGAGGCACTGTGGAGGACTTTATTTATCTGAGTAGAGCCTGTTGCAGTGCTCCACATTGTGCTGTTGTTTGAAAAAAGTGTTGCTCTTCCCCCCTTTTTTTCTTTCTTCCTCTGTATTTTTTCTCTCTTTTCCATTACTGTTTCCTAGAATTCTGGGATCAATCAAGAAAAGCCCATGCTGAAAGGACCCCCAGTAGATCATTTGGTCCAGAAATATGTGAGAAAGGGAGCCTAGTGCAATCACATCTTGAAAACCTTCATCAATGGGGCCTCCACCATATCTCTGTCGAGGTTGTTCCATTGACTGAGTCTTCTCACTGTAAAAATTTCCTTTTTATGTCAAGATGAAACTTCTCCTGGTGCAACTTCTGCCTATTGTCCCATATGTTCTCCAGGTGGCTCCTTGTGAAGAGAGAGCCTCTGCCCTCTTTGTGTCTGTCCTTTAATACTGGAAGACTTTTATGAGATCCTGACTTGTATTTCTGTTCTCCATGGAGAAAAGGCCTAACTCCTTCAGTCTTCCTTCATAGAGGAAGTTCTCCAGTGCTTTGATGATCTTCATGGCCCTTCTTTGGACCTTCTCCAGTCTGTACACATCTTGAATTATGGGGATCAATGTTCCAGGGGTACTCCTCTTTCTTCTTTCCCTTCATTTTATTACTGAAATAAAGAGCTGTCCTTGACTCTTACTCTTTAGTTTTATCTTTTCAGAGGGAAAACTCAGACTTTTAAATATCTGAAGGTGGATAAATAAGGCCATCCACTCACTATTTCAGCATGTCTTATGGTTGAATTCTTGTTAAAAGTCTTGGGGGTTTTTTTTATGTGGGTTGTGAGTCTCTGGAGCCTAGTTCAAAAAGTTTAAATGGATAAGGTTGGCAATACTGGGAATCAAGCTTTTGAAATGTTTCAAAGAGGATGATTTGTCCTTTCTTATGGTCCATCTTTGAAGAAATATGAGAGATGTTCTTTTTTAAAATAAAGCACAATTTATCAGGCTGTTATGATAAAATAATTATGCTTTGTTTTAAGCCTAAAAAGTGCAAGTTTTGCATTGAAATCAAAAAAAGATATCTTGGCTGGGAAAAAGTTCAGAACTTAGATTTGCATCTTTCACAAGATGCATGCCCGCATAGCCAACTTGTAATTAGCAGCATTAAGGGGCACAGTACCCAAATCAGTAGATATAAGCTGTTTGGCAATGACATCTACACTATTTGCACATGCGATTAAGTTCTGAATTAGCTGTAATCTCTCAGGGAAAAAAAATAAAGTGTCACCATGGACAGTTCAATGAAGACATCTGTTCAATGCACACCTGCAGCCAAAGGGGAAGTGTTATGTGCCTTTTATTTCAGTGAAAGCCTTACAGAAGAGATAATGACAGGAGCAGGCTTGGGGTGCTGAACACCTGCTTGAGAGGTCTTGTCTTTGCTCTGGTAAGAGAGAGGATATGAGACTATGTGACCCATTGTTTTGTCCCAGGATGGCAATTTCTGTGTTCCCATAATGAAAGGAACAAAACCTTCTGTGCAAGAAAAAGCAAAGAGATCTGCAGATAATATCCAATTAGTGGTTCAAAGGCTAATTAGGTAAGTTCTCAAATAAAGTTTTGAAGGTGATACAGTCAGCTAAGCAGGGAATTATCTCATAGGAGAGGATAATGATGCTCTCTGAACAGCTCAGGAAAGGACAATCAAATACCCTCAGTGATGCCTGAAATGGTAAGAAGAAGAAATATACTTAAATGAACATATAAAAAAAAAAATGTCCTTAAAGTAGTGGTTCTAGGAGTCACTAATGGAATTTGGGCCAAATGAAGGATGAGACTGATCTATTCTACTTTAAAATAACTCATGTTCTGTTGCTTATTTCTTAGATTTGAGATTAATCATCAAAGAGTGGAACATGAGCTATTTTTTAATTGAAAGATATACAGAGACAGACATTAGTGCACTGATATGCACACACACTCACATACACACCTTGCCTGTAGTTATTCTGAAGTATATTATTTGAGATTGAAGTCCTAAGGCTCAGTTCACCCCTGAATTAATAGCTAGGTGATTGGGTAACATTTAGAGAGATGGTCCACTCAAACAGGAAGGTAACTTGCAGATTGATTTATTCAACTTTTACAGAATCTTCCTAGTTTAATGACAGTATGTCTTCTGGAGGGTGTGAATTTTGTGTGGAAAGAGGGTTATTCTGTTTGCAGCTGCAAGCATTAAACATCCAGGCAGTTGTTAGAGGCAAGTACTGCCTAAATCAATAACAAAGCTACAGAAAGAACTGCATGCATGCATTGCTTTCCTTCACCTACATGAGTACAGCCTCTCCCAGCAAGCAGGGGTGTGCCTCCTTAGTGAGAGCCAGTGCTCACCATGCACTTCAGGGCTGGCTGAACTCATCAGTGCCAGCTCAGAGCCTGCGGCCCCATGTTAGCACTGCTGACACTTTGCTGCATGCCAAGGTGGGGAGCAGTCCCACTTGGAAACCCAGCTTTCCCTCAGGGCTGCTTTTCAGGAGGAGTAGCTCTGTGGTCATGCAGTCACATCAGCTTATGCCTGTACAAAAGATACAATGGGAATCGTCCACCGAGTCAGGGCTCTTTCTTTCTGCCTGGGTATGAATCACCTTCAGCAAATCATGAAATATCACCTTTTTGTGTTCTTCCTTCTTTAGCCTCCCAAATTTACAAACTTTTGTCTTTTGCATACTCTGATTCCTTTTTCCTACATGCAGCCAATATTTGGGTTTTCATATGGTAATCCCCTTTATAAGAAGCAAATAATGGAATATATAATATTTATGAGGTTTTATAGTCTGGCTCCAAAAGTCACCATGTGAATTAATGTCCTCTGTGGTTCAGGGCTACAGCATGAACTACCAAACTGTTAAATGCTAACATACATCAGCTTTCCATCAAGCTAATAACCAGAGATAACAAGAGAGCTAAATTACACTCAAACATGCTAAATGCTTCACTGACAGGGTTTTTTAAAAACTAAGTATTTTCAAAACTTTAGGTGTCCTAAAACTTTGCAAAACTGGATTTGTGAATTTTGTCTTTGTTGCTGTGTTTTGTTATTCACACCACTACTAAGTTCATTCCTTATTAAAGAGTGTGTTATACTGCAGAGTGTGTGGAATCACTATGCTTTCTAACCAAGGGAAAGACGTAGTAACACGGTCCTGGGGTCACCAAGGACAGACAATGCTTTTAAGATGGTCTCCTGCATCTTGCCTGAAGGTCCTTGTGATTTTCAAGGATAACTGCTAGACTGAGTGTTTTCTGCATGGCATTTTTTTTTTCTTGTCATATTCATTCAAACATAAGAAAATATTTGGCATTAGGGAAAATTTACTGCCTGAGCTCCATGCTTGCAAACTTGACATGCTCAGAAATATATCTATCACCCACAATATGTTTATTTTTATTTAAAATGCATAGTGTGTCTGTTTTGGGGTTGCTTTCTTGAAATCTGAGTCCCCAAAAGTGGAGTTTAGGAAAAACTTACGGGCTGAATGTCTTATCAATGCAGGGATTCTCTCCGTAAACTTACATCCTACAAATTGCTTGTGAACATGGTAATTCAGATGACATATTCCAATGTATATGAGCAAAGTTATTCATGTAAGAGAAAGCCTAAATGTGTGTAATGCTTTGCATTCTGTATATGCTGAGAAACGCCCTAACATCTGTTTTGAGATTTTTAATGCAAATTGTAGCACCTGCGTAAGTTCAGATTGTTCTAGCCTCATCCAGTAACACTACAAATTATTTGTTTGCCCCTCTCAGAGCTACAACGGGTGCACTGAATGTGTAATCTGTTTTTCAAGGCCCTGCAGAAACTTTTAAAAGTGAATTTGTGCACTCTTGAAGGTGATGCAACTGTGTGCACCAAGGATGTGCCATAAAAGATGCCATTATCCTTCAAAGTTAGATGTATTTTCTTGTCATAAGAAAAAGAGATACGTGGCATTCTTAATATGTTGCTCAATTCCAGCAATTTTATGGAGCATTGCAACTGTTTCAGTGTAGTACTATTTCATTCTGGAATATTTTCTTCTTTATAAATACCCCATTGATGGCCTTTCCACTGCCACCCTCTTTTTTGGACCAGTCATAATTGCACCGCTCTTATGTGGAATGATTGCAACTATTATTGAGATATTTAGGTCTTTAAAAGCTGTTTCTCCTTTTCTTAACCAAATGTTTAAACCTCCTACTTTTACATGCATTAATTGAGCAAAAATAGGGGAGTGACAGCTCTTATTTTAAAAGAAGTTTTCTTTTAAAAGTGTTCTTTTCCCCAGTTCGGATTTAAGCAACTTCACCTGAAAAGCAGATCAGAAATACAAACCCTGACATGAAAGTCAGTATTTAAGCAGCTCAAGGTATGAGGCAAAACTGAAGAGTAAAAGACATTGTTTTTGTTTTGATCGTTGGACACTAACTGAAATTTTAGAAATTTAGTGTAATACTGTGCTAAGTTTATGAGCAAAACATTGCTTTTAATTTGGTTAAAGGGATCATGTGTTTTTCAGTCTCTACTTAAAAGAAAAAATAAAGGTGGGATCAAAAATATAATTGCTTTTGATTAGCATTTAAAATAAGACTATAAAACCTGTTGTAAAGCACTGTTGGTACAAAGGAAGATTAAAAAAATAAAGATAATAAATTGTTTCTTAAGACAGAAGGATATTTAAGTGAAAGGAAGGAGAACAAGGCAATTTTGAATTTTGGTTTTGGAGAAAAACAATGATGTGGGTTAGGTCAGTGCAACATTACATATAGGCTAATGATCTGGATGAGAGAGTAGGCAATGAGCTGGATATTTACTAATAACAGTCTTTAAGGTTTTTTACTTAATTAGCATGATTTGGCAATTAAAATCCAGAGCTCTGCAGATGCAGACACCCTGGCCCTGAGCAGCACGATGCCTATGAAATTCAACCGAGTATAATGTTCATAGGTGAAAATGACTGAAATAACTGATCTTTTGTGGGTTTGTTATGTGGGGTTTGGGTTTGGTTTTTTTTAATCTGAAAAATGAGAAGCCATGAAAGGAGGATAGAGAGAATGGCTTTTCTAAGGAAAAGTTTTCTTGTGGGAATTTTCTGCTTGACATTACTTGTGCTGTTTGTGACAGTTTAGGAAAAAATAACCCATAGAGGATTTTCTCAAACAAGAAAATAAATTTAAAAAAAGACAGGAAGCCATAAAGTCATAACGATGACATTGTGAATGTTACTCTCTTGCTTCATTATATCTTATCACTTTGATCCTATGATTTTAAGGCAAATGGTGCTGTGACTGAAACAATTGTCTTGCAAAGATGTGTATAAAATAAACAGTACCACCCAGGAATGCCTTAGTCTAATGAGGAGTTGTTGTATGCCTAAAAAAAAAAATTAAAAAAACAAAAATCCCAAAAAAAGACTAAAAATCAAATAAACAAAAAATCTCCTCACATAATAAAAGCAGTCAGAGCTATGGAAAATGACAGGGAAAAAATTGAATCATCTATATTCTTGAGTGGGAAGTGAGCCTGTTACCCTACCAAAAGAACAAGGAACCTTTGGTAAACTTGACGAGGACACGCTGAAGGCTACAGAAGAAGGCACGATGACAGTTTGCTGCGGACTGTCCTCAGATCCCGCACTCATTGATATGAGTGGTTTTGATTGCTGTGAATTTATGCATGAGCCACTTCACAACACTTGTTTCCACATCAGGAAAGAAGAATCAGGTTGAATAAAGAGCATGTGTCTGATTTTACATATAAGAATTTCTGACTTGGTATCTATTACTTCTTTCGTTAAAGAAGCAAAAGCAAAGTCATAATAAAATCTTAAGCTTCAGGGAAATAATCCATCACCTACGGAGGCCAGGAAGGAATTTTCGCTCTCCTCCGAAGAATATTGCCTTGGGTACACCAGGCATACTTCATCTTGCTCAAGAGCATGAAGCATTTGATCATTGCCAGTGGCAGCCAGGGCACTGTGATAGACCAGTTGTCTGATGCAGTCTGACAAATGCTGTGTTCTAGGTTTAATTTATTCAGGTTTAAAGTTTGCTTATGATGTTGATAGGGGCATAGCAACTAGTGAGACAATATCGTTTAACTTGTCCTCGAGAAACAGTTTCAGAACACACAGACTCTAATTAGAGTAAATTACTCCTGATGGAATAAGCAATCTGAGAAAAGTAAGAAGAAAAAGTGACTGTAATTTCTAATGCCACAGGCAGGTCTTGACTGTACAAAACCTGTCTTTAAATCTTAGAAGCTTTGCTTTGAAGCAATAGCTAATAGTGCAGGGCAAGAAATAAGCCTGATTAACATTTTATTAGTAACTTTGAGCACAAAAGATGGACTTTCGACAATAGCTGAGACTTACCATCGTCAAATGAACTTGACATTTGTTGAAGAAAAAAAGTAAACGGAAGCCATTAAAATGACATTAAATACATTCGGGTGTTCATTCTGTACAGGGCTTGTCACTTTCTCATTTAAAATAACATGTTTGGAGACCTCCAGATCTAACTAAAGGGGAGGGGTTTCCAGTGGCTTAAATGGGTTGTGACACATCTATATATATGTTATTCACCAGTTAATATTAATTCATATCACAACAATCTCTGCTGCACTTTAATACAGCAAATCAATCAGCAATATCTACAATAAAAAGGCTGGGAGAGATGTACTAGTTTATTGCAAACAATTTACATCTGTAACCTTAAGGCTTTATTCCACAGGACTGATTGGAATTCATTTCAATGCAAAAGTTACCACTTTTGCTGCCCTAAAGAATAATTCAGTATAAAGCTTGGGTGGGCCACATCTTTCTCTGTATTCTCATGGTGCCAATACAGCATATAATTGTAAATTAATTTTTGAAGGGAAAGAGGTTTTCTTCTTGTTTTTGTTTCTTCGATTTTGGTTTTCGTATTTTTGATGGAAGTATTCCAGAGCAATTGCTCTTCTGTTTGGATTTTTTGTTGTTGTTCAATATCTTTTAGCTCAATTTTGCATAGAACACAGAAGACAATAAGGGAAAACTCAAAATAGTGAAGAGAAATAATATCTGCAAGTGGAAGAGAATAATCCCCTCGAAACCTATAATCAGTATATCCAAAAGGCATAAACTTTTTGTGAGCATACTGCTTGGTTGTAGACATGGATTTTAAGACATTTGGGAAAGGACACAGAGATGTAGAGAGGCAAACTTTAAGAATATATTTTGTAGACTTTTGTAGACAACTCACTTTCCTGTACTGGAAATTTTAAAAAGCTAAAAAAATGTAGGAGGTTGAAATAGATGGAAAGGACTGGAAGTAAAAACTTGGGGGGGGGGGGGGGGAGAAGGCGGGGGAGGGGGGAGTGGTGAGTGGTGAACACTAAGGTATTCATGAGTGTGAGGTTTTCTTCCTGGGGGTTGTTTTTTAGCCTTACTGTTTTACAGTTTTCTCATAGTTTTGCTGTCACATGGGGTTTGCTCTCAGTTTTTTTCAGTAGGCTGGACATGACTAGCTGATTCCCCTCAGTATACCAAATTTCCCTGGCTGCCCATGGGCCTTTCATTTCTGTCTGGAAGAGGTGTCTGAAGGCTGAGTGGCAGGAGCAAGAAATCTATTGTTGCACTCAGTAACAGGCATCTATGTACTGATAATAATAGATGTACATTCCTCTTTAATGTAAATTTCGGGCTTTCTGTTTTATTTTCAGCTTTACACACACTTATTAGCATATGAACTTTTCCAGGAATTTCTTTCCTAGGATTTGCTGTGTTTCAGGTGTGCAGTATGCTGACTCTGTTCAAGTCCCCAGAGACTAGTTTGTTTAACCTAATCCTCCCATGCTCAGATATGAGCTTTTCTAGCCAGATGTTCAAATCTGTGGCTTGAAACATTTAATAGGATCTCAGAAACTCTTTTTTCCCCCCAAGTATTAGCATTCCTTTTATTTAAAATTGGTGCCAGGGGGTTTGTAAAAACACTGACTACTTCTGTTTCAAGTCATTAATTATTCAAGTTTCCTCCATTTACTTTATATTTCATTCTGGAGGAATTCTGGCTTCTCAATGAGGAACGGGATCACAAAAAATACCTAGAACTGTTGGTATAAACCCAGTATTTTTTAGTAATCGGGACTGAAATCAGTTCAGAGAAGTGGGTGCAACTGTACCACCTTCCTTCTCCTAAAAGAATTCAGAAAGCATACAGCCAGTTAACTGCTGAAATTTAACTTTTTGTGATACAGTGTTTTTTAGCTCTGAATAAATGATGTTCAGAAAGTACATACAGGAATATGATCGTTAGCCTCTGTGTGTACAGTATGTGTGTGGTGCCCTAGGGCTGGTGAAACTTTGGTCTGCGTCCCACAAGGACACTTTTAAACAAGCTTTCCAACTGGTCTCTAGTCTCAATCAACATCAGTTTTGCTCTTATATTAAGAGTTACCAGTATAAATAAGGGTTTGCTCTACTTTCATATATCCTTATTTAAAAGATCAATATAGAGCTGGAAAGCCAATAAAATTGAGTCGTTTTTGACTTGGTCACACATTAGAAAATTATATCTGCAGACACAGACCAAAGGCTGTTTTCTTTAATTTTAGATTTAACCTGACATATCACTGCCTTGCCAAAAATAGCATTCTAATTTGCCAATATGTGAAGTTTCACACAGTGCCATATGCAAGTGCCTGTATGCAGACTCTGAAGGTTCAAAGGTTACAATAATTTCTTAAGGGGAAACAAGTTGTATTCAAATGGTTATCCTCAAGTAGTGTGTTTTGTATTGGGAAACAAGGCAGTAATTCTGTATTCTGTCCTTGTCTACCTCAGTTGAAATCAGATGCTTGAAGGAAATAAGATTTCTCCTTCTGACACTTCTTATCTACAGATTTTGTAAAGTATTTTTTCCCCAGTATATTTTGCCTTTTGCTGCCAGCTTAGTTATAAAAAAGAAAGTCAGACTATGACTGCAAACAGGCAAAAGCTGACCCAAAATCTTCAAGAATGCTGTAAGTGTTATACTGCAGAATAGCTGTAGCCTAACTTGAGGCTAAAACCAGCCCTGGATGTGATGATAGGCACTAACTGTACCAGGGAAGGGAGGATACAGCGTCTGCAGATAATGGCCCTTGCATTGACACTGCTTATTGCAAAGATTCTTTTTCTCTACCCCTAGTCCATAAACCATCGATCTCGGGGAATGCTAATTCACACATTTCCTTCCTGGATCTCTGTACCTTAGGGCATGGAAATGTACATCCAAGGCAAAATATGTATCTTTTGTACTATCCTACCCATAAAGGAGGAAACCCCTCAAAAGAGAAAGTGTGCAGATGCAAGTTCAGCTTTAAACTCCAGCATTTAAATGAAT